>NC_052504.1:44944459-45151235 GCF_014356525.2 Nilaparvata lugens | reverse complement strand
TCCCTGAATTTTTGGTGTCTCAGAGTAGAAGCTGACTGGAAAGCATAAATTGCTTCTAGTAATCCTAATGTATCATCAACTAACTTCACATTTTTAGCCGTGTCTACCAAAATCAAATTTAACCTATGTGCATAACAATGAACATAAACACACGGATTTTCGGCTACTTCTCTCACCAAAACATTCACTCCAGTCAAATGGCCACTCATAACTGAAGCACCGTCGTAAACCTGGCCGACGCACTTTTTAATATTCAAACCACTGTTTTCCAAAAATTGTGATATCTCCAAAAAGAGAGACTTTGCTGACAACTCGGTTAACTCAACAAAGCCCAAAAATCGTTCCAACAGTTTAGTTTTGTTTGTGTATCTGACACAAACAGACATTTGCTCTTTTGTTGAAACATCTCTTGCTTCATCAACAATTAATGAAAAGAAACCGTTGTTTTCTTCATTGATCTCATCAATAATCCCTTTTAGAACTATAGTTTAGCTGAAATGCTCAAAAACTCATTCTGTGAGTCCTTGGACATGTATGTAGCATTCTTTGGTAGGTTGTCGAAAACAAATTTAATATCGTTAGAAGCTCCTTTGAGTAACTCTACAAGTTCAAGAAAATTCCCTTTATTTTTTGTATCAAATTCCTCTTTCCCTGACTCCCTATGACCTCGCAAACCAATTTCTTGGCGTGCACAAAACAGAGCTACTTGGCTTAAGGTAGATACTGCTTTTCTATTATTAGAAATGCTTTTCTGAGATTGTTCGCTTAATTGGGCCACAACTGTCCCTTTTTTTGTGATGATAAATGGCTACTATATTTCGTAATTGAATCTTTATGAGCATTAGATTGTTCATGTTTTTGTCATTTTTGACTTATATTTTTCCAATCATGACAGTCAAACTTGACAAACGTGTCCTCCCGGTTTCCAGATGAACTTGTAAAATGCCGGCAAGGAAAACAAAACATCGAATCATTCTCTTGACAGTACTCAATCCAATTAAATTTTTGATACCATGTAGTACTAAAAGATCTAGGAGTGTTTCCAAATAATGTCTTTTTAAATACGATATTGATATTAGGCTGGGTAGGCCCGTCAGATGCTGAAGTACTTAGTGCAAGATTCTTAAGAGGCATAGGCCTATCTAATATACAGGCACTTGATTGAGCATCACTATTCACATGTGAGCTTGATGTTGCATTAGCAGATCCGAATTTAGGGTCATCTTTACCAATATCCACTTTATTTACCTTGGCTGGTGGTTCAGGTTCGTCTGTGTCTGGGACATCTTTCACGTTAGCCTTATTTTTTCTATTAAAAAAACTTGAAAGTTGTAGTTGTTTGGCCATATTGAAAAGTCAAATGTATGTCATTCCACAACAACACAAACCATGTTAAATTTATCACACTGGTAGAGTTTAAAAATTCCCCATTCTAAGCATAGAAAGCCCTGCGTTCACACACTGCAAATGTGGCATAGTAATAGAATAGAATAAAAACAATTTTCTGTTGAATCATGTAAATATAACTCATGACTATAAACATTTAAATATACTTCCAAAATTTATTTTTTTATTTAACATTTGTAGGTTTACATGAAAAACTTAAAACTGGGTAGGCGGCCGCCTACCCAGCCTAGGCCTAGGACCGCCACTGGATAACATAATGAATAAATTCACTAGCATAGTTGCAAGACTTACTTCTGTTTGTGAAGCATTTGAGTCGCATCAAGAAAAAATGCAACATCAAACAATTGAATCTAATGATGAGTTACAAAATTGTAATGAAAATCAGATTGCATCTGATACATCTAATTCAAATCAACAATCAAGTGTAAGGCAAAACAACTCTCAAGAAGCATTGCCCTCTTCAAGGGACACACCTCAAGTTCAAGTATCACTTTCTTCAGGGGAAAGCTATCAGTTGCAATCATCACCTCAAATGAGGCAAGAGCTGGTGGCTCATTTGCAAAATTTCAAATTACCTGAAATTCCTCTCCCTACATTCAATGGGGATTTCGAGCATTGGCTAGAATTTAGGTCTTCATTTTCTAGTATTATTGCTGACAATGTATTTGTGACACCAAGTATCAAATTTCATTATTTGAAACATGCCCTCAGTGGTGAGGCACTCAATAGAATTCTAAATGTACCGCATGGACGTTTCGATATAGCATGGGCTTTACTGAAGCAAAGGTATGATAATCCACGTTTAATTGCACAAACTCATGTCTCTGCTATATTAATGCCACCTTCGCTTGATTCAAATTCTGCACAATCTTGGCGGAACTTTATTGATCATGCAAAAACGAACATTCAGCCTTAGAATCCATTGATTTGAAAGTAGACATCAAAGACCTGCTATATATGCATCTTTTCACTTCACGTTTTGATGCTAGAACCCTGAGAGATTGGGAACGTTTTATTGCTAACACCCATGTACCATCGATGGAAGTCTTATGGACTTTTATGGAAGGGCAACACAAAGTAGCACAGGCTATTTTATCAGGTTCTAGTGGAAATAAGCAGGACATGTTTAAGCACACTAACAATGCTAAATTGTTGCAAACTGTCAAATCTGCTAGCTTGCAACAGAGTTCTAATCATAACAAATTCAAAGCTTATAATCAATTTCAGAGAATATCAACTTGTTTGTTTTGTAAGGATACAGGCCATAATGTGTTTGGCTGTTCTACCTTCTTGCAAATCGCTCCTGCAGCTCGTGGTGAGGCAATTAAAAAGAAATCGTTATGCTTCAACTGTTTGAAGCCATATGTTGAGGATCATCTTTGCACAGGCTCATGTCGACTTTGTGGTAAACGACATCATAGTCTTTTACATCATTCTTCATTCCACTTGTCACGTTATTTTTTATAATTAAATAACGATTAGCCTCCTGCTTGGCATCAATCGGTGAAGCATGAAAATATGTTAATAATTATAAAAATCAGGTCGTGGTTTTTACTATGATATAGTCTCATAAAAATCTTATAGGCCCAGATATGAGCTTCCACAATAATACTGATAATTTATTAAAATATATTATATATATATATATAAAGCTTATAGCCTACAGTATAGAGGAATAAAAAATAAATCATACACCATAAAAAATTTGATACATATATTAACAAATATCTCAAAAATAAATCAGAGCAAAAATATATAGAGCGACAGAAATATATAATATAAGACAAAACAATAATCGAAATCAATAAAATATCACAGGCCAATACTATTCTTTAAGTTCTATGTGCTTTCATTTTATGATCATATGCATTTATTTGCATGCAGCTTCGATATCAGCTTGCTGATACTTGTCAACTTGGACGATTCTACTTAGAATCTAAATTTCTTAAGTCAGCATGATAAATTGACAAACTAGTAATCCCCATATATATATATTAAATTCCATAGTTTCTAATAGATTTCTTTGTAATAAATATATTTTTTATCTCAGGGTGCAAGATTCGGCACCTGATGGAATAGATAGATCAATTCATCTAGTGAATCAGAGCTACATTAAATTATCACAAATTATATTGTAGAAATTAATGATCATATAAATAATGTATTAACAGCCTAGATCTTAGTATTCTTTGATTGATGGATCATTTGATATATGGACTGATTCGTTACTATCTAATAAAATACCTTTTATACTATCTTTACTTGCGCAAGTATTTTTACCAAATTCTTCATTTATAAAAAACCCTTTCGACGAGCTAGCTTTGATTCTTATTTAAGTTCGAAGCACTGAGGGCGCCCTATCACTATTTCATATTTTTTCACTCATGTGCCGGAATTTTCTATGAGCTGCTGGTGTCGACCCAACTCCTGGTGGTCCTGGATTATTGTAGCTGGAGTCGTCTCTTCCAAGGGGTTATAAAATTATTCAAAATGACTTTGCTTTACATTAGCATCACAAAGTCTTATGAGAAAATTTAGTAATTCAATTTAACTTTCAATTATTAAAAGGTACAGTAAGGTATTGCGCTCTATAATTTTTGGTGACCTCTCATGGTGGTAGTTGGCAGGCGAGTGAGAGTTCTCCTTTCTCATTTTTACAATTTTCATTTCCAATTTCCAAATTTACATAAAATTTAAATATTCTGTTCCTCCGCCATTCAAGGCTCAAATAGATCGTACCAAACTATTAAATTATCACTTATGTTACATCTTTCATAATTTCTTTGCCTTCGGGCCATATACAAAATATAAACTGTACAACAATAATTTACAAATTTTTATCATTTGTAGAAATGTATACAAAAATATATTTGAACTGGCTCACTATTGCCGCCTATCAATTGCCACTATTTGATTGGTGCATGCAAATTATTACAGTATTCATGTGCCCAGTAACCTCCTACTTCCTTAATACATTCAATTATTTTTGTTGGGGTTTTTTAATATGCCTTTCACATGCCAAGTAATTTTATAAAGGTTATAGATTGATTCCTAAATTACAACAATTAGCCACATGTAACTTTTAGTTCCTCAAGTTGCATACTGTTTTGCCACAATAAATTTCTGCCAAGGTGTTTGGTCAGATTCTATGTTGTGCGACTCGGTCAATCATTAGGTTGCCAATCAGTAGATGTTTTATGCCTAACCTCAAATTTTCAATATTTTATATAATATTATACCAGTAGCAAAAATTATTTCCATTTCTATTAGGCTGTTGTACAATTTAGCCAGGATGTCTGATATTATCTAATCTTTAACATTATCATCTTTGGCGATATTAGCCTATTACTTCACTTAGACCTATAAATCTTTCAACTAGGGATTTTTATTTATCCATCCAAATTAAATACGTTACACACGCCCCTGGATTTCAATTCAAAATATTTTGAGAATCACAATGTTTTTAATGAAAATTCATCCTTCAACACATCGACATATTCCATACTTTGTCTACAAAAAAATACTCTCAAAGATTTACAATGATTTGCAGACCTTATCTGCTTATGCCCCCCTTAGACCTCCATCAAGTACAATAATAAATTCTCCTTATCAACACAAAAATATCACAAATATAAAATCTTAGACACCTTCCTCATTACAACATTATTTTATAAAATAGTATTTTCAAATATACCACTTGCAAGGCCGCCAACCTAATTCCACACATTACACTTGACTCTCCTATAATAGATTTCTTTCAAACAATAACTTCAATGTACAAATTTTCTGGGGCTTATACTTTATTATAATTCCCAGGTCTTGATATCAATAATTTTCTATATATCAGATACAATTCTTTTCTTTTGCTACATGGTTTTGGCTTTTATGGTAACTAGCATTCAATTGAGGTTTTTTTTTCTATAACAACATGGCTGAAAAAATAATGGTAATAAATTATAAAACATATAAATAAATATATTAACACTGATCAGTACAATAATAACAATAATAAATAACATTTTTGGGTACAATACTTTTTTCATAAACATATATTTGAGGGCTACATTTGATTCAGGTGGTTTTGGCCAGTTGACTGAACTTTGGATTTGACATCATATTCTCTAGCCTTCCATTCTACAGTACAAACTAACCTTATTCGTCACATTTTCCACATTTAAGGTAATTTAATTAATTTATTTTCTACTATCCCTGTTTGTGTCCTTTTTTATATGGTGTAGATTATTAAATTACATACTTAAAAAATTGTTCTTTGACTGTTTCAGGCTTCTGACAGTTGGAAGGAATTGAAACGTTGGATTGTTGCCATGCGGTCTAGGCCAAGACTGAATTTATCATGATAGGTCAGTAATTTCTTCTGATAATGACGTTTTCTCTTGATTTCTAATCATATTTATTTCAAATTCTGTGATATGGTTTAATATTGGCTACATTTTCCCACCAAACAGTGTGTGTATTTTCATTCTCTTGCAACTGGACTGTATTGTGATGCGATATGGCTACAATAGTGAATGGCCCTGAATAAATTAAAAAGAATTTACGGGTTACTTTCTCCAAAGCATTTGATAATCTGTGGCTCTTTACCAAAACTTCATCTCCAATCTTATACTAAAATATTTTGTAGGCTTGGTTGTGAAATCTCTTTCTATTACTTGTCATTTGTTCTAGCTTTAACCTGACTAGATGATGAGTATTAGTACTTGTTGGCTTATTTATCTCTGAGCTTGTTTGCTTGTTTGCTTGTTTGCTTTATGCTCTGAGCTAAATGTAGTGTTTCTTTTACCTAACATGATTTCGTAAGGAGTATGACCAGTGCTTTCATTTAGACTGTTATTATAACACTCTTCTAAAAATGGTACATATCTAACCCATTGTTGGTGTTTTTTGTTACAGTAAGTCCACATAAAACGAGAGATCTCTGCCATACGTCGCTCCACTGGATTAGCGCTGGGGTTGTAAAGAGATGTCCTCGACCATTTAATATTAGCCAGGTGAAGTATTTCCTTCCACTGCTTGCTACAAAAATAGGTTGCGTTGTCAGATAGGATCCGTTTAGGCTTTCCTACTTCATTAGTCCATCTTTCCGTTATGCATCAGGCCAAAACTTCTCCGGTCAATTTACCTATGGGAAATAGCATTGTATATTTTGAAAAAACACATGTAAGCACGAATATGTATTCCTTTCCGTATTGTGCCATGGGTAATGGACCATATATATCTGCTGATATCAATTCCAGTAGATAGTAACATGAGGATTCTACCCCACTTAGGATCAATCATATTTCAACAAATTATATGTTATTTCAATCAATTTCATCAAATTTAGTCTAATTTTAATGAAATTTGATAAAATAATTGATAAATTAATAAAATTCAAGTATAAAATTAATAAATTTTTCAATCATAAAAAATACTGTTAAGTATCAGAAAAATTTTTGGAGTGACTTATTTTTCAACAAAAATTGAAAAATATCATTCAATTTAATTATTAAATAAATCAAGAAAATTGAATTTTACTTAGAGATCAAAAGTCTCCATTTTATTGAATTATTTTGTTTTTTTTTTAAAGGAATTTTGGGGGTTATTTTTTTTTTTTTTAACCCCCATGAGGAACGACTCCTAGGTAGTCTCATAGATTTTTAGTGAAAATACCTACTTAAGATATCCATTGGGCCCATTGGATAACAGTTCAGTAATTTCACGACATTTACTATGTCCTCAATAATTAATGGGAGACATCTTGATTTGAACCAGAGTCTCCCATTTATTAGTCAAGCATTCTAACCACTAGACCACTTGATCATTTTATAAATTTGAATTTAATTCTTAATGTTAAGTTTCAAATAATTTTCATTGATCAAAAAATTTGGTCCATTCCAGGATTTGAACCAGAGTCTTATGCATGACAAGCAGACATGCTACCCACTACACCACAGAGACTTATAGTAACAATGCTATTTGATTCTTGATCTTAGCTTACTTTATTATGAATTAATTAAGATTTATGAATAAGGTTGATCCTATTAAATCTAATATCTAATTAAATAATGATTAATATCTAATCTTATTCATTTAAAAATAATTAGATTTATGAATAAGGTTGATCCTATTAAATCTAATTTAAATAAATCTAATTTATTTAACTTAAAATATATTTATATTAAAATATTTAAATAATATAATTCTTTCATTAATTAAGATTCATGAATAAATTATTATTAATTAATTAATTAAGATTCATGAATAAGGTTGATATTATTAAATCTAATTTAAATAAATCTAATTTATTTAACTTAAAATATATTATATTAAAATATTTTAATAATATAATTCTTTCATTAATTAAGATTCATGAATAAATTATTATTAATTAATTAATTAAGATTCATGAATATGGTTGATCTTATTAAATCTAATTTAATAAATCTAATTTATTTAATTTAAAATATATTTATATTAAAATATTTTTATAATATAATTCTTTCATTAATAAGATTCATGAATAAATCAATTTTAATTGATTAATTAAGATTCATGAATAAGGTTGATCTTATTAAATCTAATTTAAATAAATCTAATTTATTTAATTTAAAATATATTTATATTAAAATATTTTAATAATATAATTCTTTCATTAATTAAGATTCATGAATAAATCAATTTTAATTGATTAATTAAGATTCATGAATAAGGTTGATCTTATTAAATCTAATTTAAATAAATCTAATTTATTTAACTTAAAAATAGGATCTAATTCATGAACTCAATTAATCTAATAATATTCTTAAGATTTATCATTTTTAAGAATATTTATCAAGAAATTATAACAGAATAATTTTTTCAAATACCTTAAATTTTTCTCTTATAAATAGTAATTGAAAATCATGAGTGATCAAAATAAAATCTATTGTAAAATTCGTGATGTTAATTTTACAAATAATTCTAATTTTAATAGACATTTAAAATCTAGAAAGCATCAAGTTAATTCATCTATAAAATATAAAAAAGTCTTAGAATTAAAGAAATGGGCTGAAATGAATCATATTCATGATTATGATAGATTAAATGAAAAAGCATTATTAAAAATTAAAGAGGATTTCAAAATCAATGAAGATAATTATCAAATATTAAATTTTGAAAAACTTAAAGATATTGGAAAGAAATATGATGTTAATAGTTTAAGTAGAGAACAACTAATTAATAGATTGGAAAAAATTAAAAAATATCCAAAAATTTTAAGGTTAAGAAATATAAATTATATTAAAAAATTAGCTGAAGAAAATAATATTAAAACAAATAATAAATCAAAGAAATATTTAATAAAAGAATTAGCTAAAAATATAAATGAATCATCAAATAATTATATAGTGAATATTAAAAATATAAATTCTAAGAATGATTTATTCAATAAATATATACTTAAAGTTTCTCCTGAAAGTAATAATATTAAAAATTATTTAGAAATTTGTAGAGAAGATTTAATATCAATAATTGAAGAAAATTTAAAATTCATAAAAGTATGAAAGGTCAATTGAATCTAGGTTGCACTTATGAAAGAAATTCTCAACAGATAATACAATTCAAAAAACCATAAAATTTTTTCCAGTAATAACAGATCATATTTTAGATATAAATGAATTTATTGATAAACAATTTGAGAAAACTATTTTAAGAGAATCACAACATCAACCTAATGCAGGATCTGGATGGTCATTAGTTAGTTGTGATAAATTAATTTTAAAATTAAATAAAAACAATTCATTAAATGCAGGATCATATATTGATTTACCAGAAAAAATAAAAAATAAAAAAGCATGTATTAATTTTATAAATAAGGATAATTATTGTTTTATTTATTCAATTAGATGTGCAATTGATATTTTTAATGAAAATAAATAATATCATCCAGATAGAACTACACAGTATATGAAATACATTCATGATGATATTTTTAAAGGATTAGAAGTTCCAATATCATTAAAAGATATTAGAGTTTTTGAAAAAAGAACTTTTAATAATTATCAAAATTATCCAAAAATGTCAATTAATGTTTATACTATTGATACAGATAATGAAAAAATTATACCATTACAAATTTCTGAAATTTATGAATATGAATTGGAAATTAATTTATTATATATAAAAAAAGATGAGAATTCTCATTATTGTTTAATAACTGATATGAGTAGATTAATAAGTAAACAAATATCAAATCATAAAAATAAAAAAATTATTTGTAGAAGATGTTTAACACATTTTCATTCAAAAATTAGATTAGATGAACATTTAGAAATTTGTAAAAATCATGAAGCGGTTAAACCTATTATGCCACAAGAAGGATCAACAGTTTATTTTAAAAATTATAATAAAAAAATTGAACATCCATTTGTAATTTATTTAGATTTTGAAAGTATATTACAAAAAATTGATCATTGTAAAAATAATCCAAATAATTCTTCTACAACTAAAATTCAAAAACATATTCCATATTGTTTTACAATTTATTTAGTTAATAGAGCAGAAAATATATTTTATAAACCAATTTGTTATAGAGCTAAAAATGAAGATGAATTAGAAAAAATTCCAGAATATTTATTTGAAAATTTAGAAAAAATTGTTAAAAAAATAGCATACAAATATAATTCTGAAAATCAAATTCCAATGGAATTAACTAAATATGAAGAAATAGAATTTCAAAAAACTAAAATTGTCATATTTGTGAAAAACCTTTTAATGATAATATAAATTATGAAAAAGTAAGAATCATTGTCATTTAAGTGGAAAATATATAGGTGCAGCTCATTCAATTTGTAATTTGAATTTTAAACTTCCACAAACTATACCTATTTATTGTCATAATATGAGTGGATATGATACTCATTTATATATAAGAGAGTTATCTAAAAAATATAAAAAGGTAGACCTTATAGCTAATACTGATGAAAAATATATTAATTATTCAGTCAAATCAGGATATTGTTATGAATTTGGTGAAGATAATAAACCAAGAAAAAATATAAAATTTTCATTTGTTGATACATTCAGATTTATCAATTGAAAAATTAGCAAAATCACTAAAAAAAGAAGATTGTAAGCATATAAATAATTTTATAAAAAATGGAAAAGTTTTAAATGAGATTATTAAAAGAGAAGATAATGATGAAGATCAAATTTTTAATATTTTAAGTGGTAAAGGAATATTTCCATATGAGTTTATTGATGATTTTGAAAAATTAGAATATAATAAAATTTTAGAACAAGATAAGTTTTATAGTTGTTTAAATCATGAAGGTATAAATACAAAAGATTATTTACATTATAAAATGGTATGGAATAAATAAAAAATAAAAATTTAGGAAATTATTCTGATTTATATAATATACAAGATGTATTATTATTATTAGCTGATATATTTGAAAATTTTAGAGATTGTTGTATAAATAATTATAAATTAGATCCTGCTCATTATCTAACAGCTCCATCATTAGCATGGGATGCAATGTTAAAACTTACAAAAATAGAACTAGATTTAATACATGATTATAACATGTATTTAATGATTGAAAAAGGAATTAGAGGTGGTATTTCACAATATATAACTAGATATTCTAAAGCAAATGATAAATATATAAAAAATTATAATCCAAATAAAAAACAAAATTATTCATTTTATATCGATGCGAACAATTTATATGGTTGGGCCTTATCACAAAAATTACCATATAAAGATTTACAATTTATAAATTCAGATATTAGAAATTTGGATGAATGGGAAGATATAATTAAAAATTATGATGAAAATGATGATGTTGGATATATTTTTGAAGTAGATTTAAAATATCCAGAAGAATTGCATGATAATCATAAAGATTTACCTTTAGCTCCTGAATATTATAATAAAAGATTATGTACAACTCTTTATGATAAAAATAATTTTGTTGTTCACATTAGAAATTTAAAATATTATTTAGAGAAAGGTATGATTTTAGAAAATATTAATAGAGTTATAGAATTTAAACAAAGTAATTTTATGGAAGAATATATAAATTTTAATACAAATATGAGAGCTAAAAGTAAAAGTGATTTTGAAAAGGACTTTTATAAACTTATGTGTAACAGTGTATTTAGAAAGACGATGGAGAATGTAAGAAATAGATTAGAAATATTGGGGAAAACTTTCTCAAAATTATGCAGACCCGGAATTGGAAACAAATTCTTGGAGGGAGCTGTTAAAATCTTTCATTGAAAATTAGCATTTCACAGACAATAACAAAATAAATCCATATTTATTAATTAGTTATATAACCGACTTGTCTGAGCATTATTCATTATATTATTCAACTATGACAAGACAGACACAGACAGACAAAAGATATTTATTTCAAAAAAATGCACTTTACATACAAAGTAATAATCTTATGTACTCATTATCAATATAAAACAACAACAAAGAATAAAATCAACCTCATGAATACAGTAAGCCAAGTAAATCTTTAGAAAATGGTCTGCATGGGCAAAAAATGCCTGTGCGCAAACCAGAGTTGCATATTATAAGTTTGTTAGAATGAAAGGAAACACTAATTTTGCTGCATTCAGAATCCTATTTAATATTATTACGTACAGAGGATTATTGGATAGCTCAAAAAAATAATAAAAAGGTTAATTATTGTAATGATGCATACAGATTCCAAGAACAGTAGTCAGGTTGTCACTACCAGCGAATTTATCAATTAAGGTAGGTATAATTTGTTGTGATGATGTTTTCTGAATTGTCCACTCCCAGCTGTATTAAAAATTTCTTCAATTTCAATTTAAATAAGGATTTTGAGACGTCCTGAAATACTATGTGGTGTGGGAAGTGACGAGCCAAGTTACGGTACAGAACATGTGAAATATAGAAGGAATTTGTTTGTGTAAGGGATCTCTGGAGGGGTATAGCTGTAATACCAGTGTTAACAGCATACCGCGTTTGATGCATATGTGTAATGGGCCCAAGAATGTTCATGTTGGAGAATAAATGTATTAAAATGTTTTTAATGAAGAGCTGTCTTACAGTCAGGACCTCACTCTCCTCAAAGAGAATGTTAGTTGAGAAACGAGGATTTTTTTTTAGAGCTACTTTCAAAATGGCTTTCTGGACAATAAAGAGTGGCTGAAGTACCGTCTTGCAAGCACCACCCCATGCAACTATACCAAACTCCAAAAGGGACTGGACATATGCAAAGTATGCCATTCTAATCTCTCTCTTATCCAGTACATCGCTCATCATTCTAAATGCATATATATATTTTCTAAGTCTTTTTTTTATGTATTCAATGTGAGCAGACCACCTCATCCTATGGTCGAAAAAAACGCCCAAATACTTGTAGGAAGTGACCATTTCAATACAAGAACACCCACATGTAACACTGAGAAAATCCCCACAGCAGTGAACTTTCAAACTTGATAAATTGTAATCGGTCGTTGGTCTCAATGATATTGGCATAAATTTCGTTTTTGTGGTGTTCATTGTCAATGTATTCTGATCAAGCCATGTTTTTATGTGAAAAAGGTCATTTTGAGCATTTTCCTTAACTTCAACCCAGCTTGGCCCTTTCAAAAATATCAATGCATCATCTGCAAACAAAAATAACCTCCCATGTATATTTACTTTTGATATATTATTTATATAGATTAAAAAGAGGATTGGGCCCAAAGTGCTTCCCTGAGTCACCCCAAAGTCAACCGCCACATCTTCACCCCTGACATCCATCAAGGAAACAAACTGAAGGCGATTTGACAGATAACTTCTGAACCATGCCAACGCTGTACCTCGTATTCCAATAAGGTTTAATTTATTCAATAATTTGTTCCTATCAACCGAATCGAAGGCTTTTTTTAGGTCAAGGAATAGAAGCATCATTCGTCGATTTTCATTCATTCCTTCATTTATGGCTTTGCAAATGTCAAATAGAGCATCAGGTATATTTTTATCTTTTCTGAAGCCATACTGACAGTCACATAGAATTCTATTCCTATTAAGATAGAAAATGAGCTGTTCTTTCACTATTTTTTCTAGAATTTTTGAAAAAACGCTTAGCAATGATATGGGACGGTAATTGTTTTTATCGGTAGGGTCGCCAGATTTGAAGAGGGGAAAAACCTTGGCCATCTTCAGGAACTCAGGGAACACACCAGACTGTAAACTAAGATTGATTAAATGAGTTAGTGGCTTGATCAGAATTGCAATATTATCTTTCAGGAACTTAGCAGAGATATTATCATACCCTGGAGCTGACCCACCTCTGAGACTACCTATGGCATGCATAATTTCAGCTTCAGTTACAGCCTGAAACTCAAAGTGATTTCGATTCAAATATTGACTATCATCGACTAAAAGAGGCTCTCCAGAATCTATAGCATCAGCCAGAATTTGGCCGACTGATGCAAAAAAAACATTGAATTCATCAGCTACATTCTTGTAAATCGCTGTTGTAACAGATTGGATACCTGGTAGAAATTTACTAATAACAAAAGAATCCTTATTAATACTTTTTCCCGCCAACTCTCCTATCACTCCCCAGAACCGCCTAGGATCATCTCTAAATTCCATTAGTTTATTTTTATAATATTCAAGTTTAGTTCTTTTCAAATTAACGGTAAGATTTTTTCTAAGCGTGAGATAATGATTTTTCAGAGCGTTATTATATGGTTGCCTCTTCAATTTCCTACTCAATTTATCTCTTTGTCTAATAGCATCAATCAGGTCTGAATTTATCCATGGCTTTAATTTTTTTCTTCTTGACCTCATCGTCTTAGTATTCATACTGAAATCTACAGATTTTTTTATAATTTGATGAAATTTACTAGAACAATTATTTATTTCAAAACAGTTTTCTACCGAACCCCAATCCGCATTCTGGAGAGCCTGTGCTAATAGGCCTTTATTTACAATAGTATAGGTCTTAGCCGATTCAGCCGGTTTTTGTACTGGAAATGAAATATTAAGAGCTATACTGAAATGATCTGTTATTGCAGTATGCAACACGGCCGCCTTCATCTGATCCTGATCAGCGTATCTTACAAAAATGTGATCAATAAGAGAAATTGAGTCACCATCAATTCTAGTTGGCTTATTTATACACTGTACAAGACCAGCACCGACCAAACAGTTCAAGTACCTGTTCGCGATTAGGTCATCTGAGAACAAATTTATATTAACATCTCCTACCAGTAAGCAGCTTTTATTAGAATTTAAAGCATAGTAATAATTTTCCAACTCATCTAGAAATAAATTAATGTTACTATCGAATGTTCTATAAATTGCTAGGAGAGAAAAGGACTTGTTCAGTATCTGAAAATCCACCGTTAAACCATAAACATCTGCCAATGTTGTTTGTTTAACGCTATAATTTATTGTGCTATTAATGTATATAATCACGCCATCATTTTGATTGCGCTGTTTATCAGTAGCTACCAAATCAAATCCATCTATTGGCCTTCCCACCGCCCCATCTTTAAGCCAGCATTCGGTCAACACTATTAAATCCAACCGTGTGTTCAAAGAATCTATATACACCAACAATTCATCGAAATTTCTAGAAATACTCCTTATATTAGTACATAATATCTTAAAGCTTAAATCCACGGAATCAAAGAAAGAAACAAATTCTTCTGAATGCACCAATTCTGAGCAATTGGAAAAATTTAAACTGTCAACGTCATCATTTGATACTAGCAGCCTAGCCACAGCTAGGAAAATATAAAAAATAAAGTGTAATTATTAATTTTACGATTATAAGTTGATATTGAAAAAGCAAATAAATTGAGAGAGAATATGAACGATTATAAAATAAGAAATAGATAATAAAAAAGAAGAGAATATTAGGAATATGAAATAATAATTAAGAAAAAAAATATATATATAGGTGTGGAAAAAAAGAAAAATTACATATAGAATCCCCCGTGCACAACCAACATTGTTATTTATCCAGGACTGGATTAATATGATTCTAAGAATGAGTATTTTATAGACAAAAACTTCATTACTTACTGTATAATAATGCAAACAACAAAAATATTAGCCCCCCCCCATTCTACTCAATGATATGCTATTTCTCACACACACATACTCGTCAGTCTACAGGCAAATATAATTCATTTAAACTGAGAAACCCAGTATTTAAAGATTAGCAAGAGAAGATCGAGATAACGGAATTCAGCTCTAATACTTTCTACCAACTTCAAAGATTAGCGGTTCAAAATAGTCAGTTATCATTATCGATAAAAGGTCCAATAGGTACTTTACTTGACAAAATAACAATAGACACCTCTATCTCACGAATCTAGTTTATCTAACGAATTGAATTCGTTTCTCCTAATCTACTGTATTCTAATAACGAACTATCATTCAAGTAAGCTTGGATGGGAGCAATGAACAATTATTTAAACTTATTATACAGAACAACAACCCATAAATGCATGTCATTCACACTCTTATTAAATAACTTGATAACTTATAATAAATAAAATGACAGATTAGTTTTAAAATACTCCTTCTTCAATGACATTTTACTACGCTCAACTATATTGTTTACGCTAAATTGTCTCATTAAACACTAGATTAAGATTTTAAATAACATTACTGTTCATTTCTACGCTTTATGAGATCTAAACTTTAATCTTACTTACGTCGGCATCGTCCTTTTTCTCATTTTTAAGATTATGGAGATCCTCATCACATCTAACAATATGAATTGGACCGCCATCCTCCCATCTAACTTTTATTCGGCCTACACGGTCGATCCACACATGACGGAAACCCCTCTCCCTTTGCACCTTTTTGACTTGACCGAACAGTCTACGTCTATCCGCCGTTAAGGACTGATTGATGTAAATTGGACTATTTCCCTGCAATTTTATATGCTGAGTTGAAAAGTCTCTACATTGTTTTCTGTTCTTTAGCAGTGCGTCCTTGTCCCCACGACGAACAAAACGAACTATTATTCCAGGTGCGATGTTGTCCTTTCTTCTAGGGAGGCGATGACATGCATCAATCGACGTGCGGTCCAGCTTCACGTTCAGCGCCTTCCCGATCTCCAGTATTCTGCCCTGGACGTCCTCGTTGTTCATCTCGGGAACTCCGAACACTTCAAGGGTGTTTCTTCGGCCATATTGCTCCTGATCGTCCTGTTTCAGTTCTAACTCCCGAAGTTTGGTTTTTAGGTGCGAGTTTTCTTCCTTCAGGGCGGTTATTGATGCCCCCTGCTTCGCGATTTCCTTTGCATTTTCTTCCAGAGTTTTTCTGCAGGCAGCTATTTCAGCTCCGAGCTTATCCAGTAGCTCGTCTTTCATTTTTGTTAGTAGTATATTTAATTGTTCAATCGTCACTGGAGCACTACTACTCGTCGCTGAATTTGTGTTTGCCTTAACTGGAGTAGAGTCTGAATTGGCTCGTTGGAGACGTAAAGCACTGGTACACTTCTTACATGACCAAACTTTGCCGGTTCCTTGAAATACATCGAGATCGTTGTCGGTGAGCTCCACACAAGCACCATGGAACATACAGCTGCAATTCGAGCAAGTTATTTTCGATTTCGATGCACGATTAACTTGTTGTTTGCAGCTCTCGCAACTCATCTTGTAGGCGACCGTATTTAAA
Organism: Nilaparvata lugens; assembly: GCF_014356525.2. Lineage (NCBI taxonomy): Eukaryota > Metazoa > Arthropoda > Insecta > Hemiptera > Delphacidae > Nilaparvata > Nilaparvata lugens. Next base: position 45,134,170 of record NC_052504.1, on the reverse strand, counting down.
CAACAATCGATCACAGTGAATTCACTAATAGAGTAACCAGTCCTACTGCTTTAAATTCTTCAAATTTGCGGTTATACACAGAGATTCCGTAAAGCTAGAACATTATTGTATTTCGGTTATAACTTGATTCAAGAAACAAACAGATAAGGCGCACAAATGATAAACGAACCTTTCACCTCGAATGCTCAACAACAACTGAAGACATACATCTAATTAAATATTTAGTACTATATGGTGTATCAATTATTTCTGTAAGTCTATCATTCATAAATTTAACAAGAGACATTTTTTCATTATGAAAACTATTATTACCAGCATTTTCTTGAGCTGAAATATAATTAAGTCTTTTAACTAATTCATTTAAATTATTTACATATCTATATTCAATTGGTTGATGATTAAATTCTAATACTCCAGATCCTTTCTGATTAATAAGTTCTTCCCAAATAGTTTTAACTAATTTCCATTTTCTACCTTTACTTGATTTTGGTTTTCTACTTTTTGGATCATTATTTTGAAATGGAGAATAAGTTTTTATCATGATATTCTTATAATTATTCCAATCATCATTTGTAAACATTTCACGTTCTAAATAATCATTTCTAGTTAAAAGTCTCCATAAACCTTCTGTACCTTTATATTTTTCCTCATTTTCATTATATTTTATTACAATATCATCTATATCAACAGTCATAGGATAATTACCAATTTTCCATTCTTCAATATCTTCATCATACCAAATACCAAATTGTTTATCATGTGCTCTTGGTAAAAATTTTGAAGCAATTGATCCAATATTAATAATAGATGATTCCATAATTTTTTTCAAAGATTTATTAGTTTTAAAGTTTCTTTTTCAGGTGTTATTGGATCTTCAATTGTAGATGTAGATTCATTATAATGAAAATTATTCTCATCTTCATCTTCAAATTGAATTTTTTGAAATGGAGTACTAACTATGTTTGGATTAAAAATTTGAATATCTTTTGAATTTTCAACTTTTCTATCATCATCATTAATTCTATTTTCTTTTAAAGCATTAATAATAGGTTCATATTTCTTTTCTCTCTCTTTTAATTCTAGTCCTTCACGAATATGATTAGATTTAAACTCATCTTTAAGTTTTTTTTCTAAGTCATAAACATATTTAGCTTTAGATAATGATATTTCATCATTTTTTGGATTTAATAATAATTCATCAAATTCTGGTCCATTATATGGATCTTTTTTAATAAGTTTACTCTTTTGTTCAATTTTATCTCTTTCTTTTATTTGTTCTTTTTCACCTTCTTTGAATCTTTGTAATAAATCTTTTTCAATTTGATTTAACTTTTTCAAATCTTCATTTTTTAGATCCTTCATTTATAAATAAAAAAATTTATTATTATTTAAAAAAGTTAAATAAACGTTTTTAACTTTTTTAAACGTTAAATGTATGTTTTTGAACGTTAATTTTTTAAACATTAAATGTATGTTTTTGAACGTTAATTTTTTAAACATTAAATGTATGTTTTTGAACATTAATTTTTTAAACGTTAAATGTATGTTTTTGAACGTTAATTTTTTAAACATTAAATGTATGTTTTTGAACGTTAATTTTTTAAACGTTAAATGTATGTTTTTGAACGTTAATTTTTTAAACGTTAAATGTATGTTTTTGAACGTTAATTTTTTAAACGTTAAATGTATGTTTTTGAACATTAATTTTTTAAACGTTAAATGTATGTTTTTGAACATTAATTTTTTAAACGTTAAATGTATGTTTTTGAACGTTAATTTTTTAAACATTAAATGTATGTTTTTGAACATTAATTTTTTAAACGTTAAATGTATGTTTTTGAACATTAATTTTTTAAACGTTAAATGTATGTTTTTGAACATTAATTTTTTAAACGTTAAATGTATGTTTTTGAACGTTAATTTTTTAAACGTTAAATGTATGTTTTTGAACGTTAATTTTTTAAACATTAAATGTATGTTTTTGAACGTTAATTTTTTAAACATTAAATGTATGTTTTTGAACGTTAATTTTTTAAACATTAAATGTATGTTTTTGAACATTAATTTTTTAAACGTTAAATGTATGTTTTTGAACATTAATTTTTTAAACGTTAAATGTATGTTTTTGAACATTAATTTTTTAAACGTTAAATGTATGTTTTTGAACGTTAATTTTTTAAACATTAAATGTATGTTTTTGAACGTTAATTTTTTAAACATTAAATGTATGTTTTTGAACATTAATTTTTTAAACGTTAAATGTATGTTTTTGAACATTAATTTTTTAAACGTTAAATGTATGTTTTTGAACATTAATTTTTTAAACGTTAAATGTATGTTTTTGAACGTTAATTTTTTAAACGTTAAATGTATGTTTTTGAACATTAATTTTTTAAACGTTAAATGTATGTTTTTGAACGTTAATTTTTTAAACATTAAATGTATGTTTTTGAACATTAATTTTTTAAACGTTAAATGTATGTTTTTGAACATTAATTTTTTAAACGTTAAATGTATGTTTTTGAACGTTAATTTTTTAAACGTTAAATGTATGTTTTTGAACGTTAATTTTTTAAACATTAAATGTATGTTTTTGAACATTAATTTTTTAAACGTTAAATGTATGTTTTTGAACGTTAATTTTTTAAACATTAAATGTATGTTTTTGAACATTAATTTTTTAAACGTTAAATGTATGTTTTTGAACGTTAATTTTTTAAACATTAAATGTATGTTTTTGAACGTTAATTTTTTAAACGTTAAATGTATGTTTTTGAACGTTAATTTTTTAAACATTAAATGTATGTTTTTGAACATTAATTTTTTAAACGTTAAATGTATGTTTTTGAACGTTAATTTTTTAAACATTAAATGTATGTTTTTGAACATTAATTTTTTAAACGTTAAATGTATGTTTTTGAACATTAATTTTTTAAACGTTAAATGTATGTTTTTGAACATTAATTTTTTAAACGTTAAATGTATGTTTTTGAACATTAATTTTTTAAACGTTAATTTTTTAAACATTAAATGTATGTTTTTGAACATTAATTTTTTAAACGTTAAATGTATGTTTTTGAACATTAATTTTTTAAACGTTAAATGTATGTTTTTGAACGTTAATTTTTTAAACGTTAAATGTATGTTTTTGAACGTTAATTTTTTAAACGTTAAATGTATGTTTTTGAACATTAATTTTTTAAACGTTAATTTTTTAAACATTAAATGTATGTTTTTGAACATTAATTTTTTAAACGTTAAATGTATGTTTTTGAACGTTAATTTTTTAAACGTTAAATGTATGTTTTTGAACGTTAATTTTTTAAACATTAAATGTATGTTTTTGAACATTAATTTTTTAAACGTTAAATGTATGTTTTTGAACGTTAATTTTTTAAACATTAAATGTATGTTTTTGAACGTTAATTTTTTAAACATTAAATGTATGTTTTTGAACGTTAATTTTTTAAACGTTAAATGTATGTTTTTGAACGTTAATTTTTTAAACATTAAATGTATGTTTTTGAACGTTAATTTTTTAAACGTTAAATGTATGTTTTTGAACGTTAATTTTTTAAACATTAAATGTATGTTTTTGAACATTAATTTTTTAAACGTTAAATGTATGTTTTTGAACGTTAATTTTTTAAACGTTAAATGTATGTTTTTGAACGTTAATTTTTTAAACATTAAATGTATGTTTTTGAACATTAATTTTTTAAACGTTAAATGTATGTTTTTGAACATTAATTTTTTAAACGTTAAATGTATGTTTTTGAACATTAATTTTTTAAACGTTAAATGTATGTTTTTGAACGTTAATTTTTTAAACATTAAATGTATGTTTTTGAACGTTAATTTTTTAAACATTAAATGTATGTTTTTGAACGTTAATTTTTTAAACATTAAATGTATGTTTTTGAACGTTAATTTTTTAAACATTAAATGTATGTTTTTGAACGTTAATTTTTTAAACATTAAATGTATGTTTTTGAACATTAATTTTTTAAACGTTAAATGTATGTTTTTGAACATTAATTTTTTAAACGTTAAATGTATGTTTTTGAACGTTAATTTTTTAAACATTAAATGTATGTTTTTGAACGTTAATTTTTTAAACATTAAATGTATGTTTTTGAACATTAATTTTTTAAACGTTAAATGTATGTTTTTGAACGTTAATTTTTTAAACGTTAAATGTATGTTTTTGAACGTTAATTTTTTAAACATTAAATGTATGTTTTTGAACATTAATTTTTTAAACGTTAAATGTATGTTTTTGAACGTTAATTTTTTAAACGTTAAATGTATGTTTTTGAACGTTAATTTTTTAAACGTTAAATGTATGTTTTTGAACGTTAATTTTTTAAACGTTAAATGTATGTTTTTGAACGTTAATTTTTTAAACATTAAATGTATGTTTTTGAACGTTAATTTTTTAAACATTAAATGTATGTTTTTGAACGTTAATTTTTTAAACATTAAATGTATGTTTTTGAACGTTAATTTTTTAAACATTAAATGTATGTTTTTGAACGTTAATTTTTTAAACATTAAATGTATGTTTTTGAACGTTAATTTTTTAAACATTAAATGTATGTTTTTGAACGTTAATTTTTTAAACGTTAAATGTATGTTTTTGAACGTTAATTTTTTAAACATTAAATGTATGTTTTTGAACATTAATTTTTTAAACGTTAAATGTATGTTTTTGAACGTTAATTTTTTAAACATTAAATGTATGTTTTTGAACATTAATTTTTTAAACGTTAAATGTATGTTTTTGAACATTAATTTTTTAAACGTTAAATGTATGTTTTTGAACGTTAATTTTTTAAACGTTAAATGTATGTTTTTGAACGTTAATTTTTTAAACATTAAATGTATGTTTTTGAACATTAATTTTTTAAACGTTAAATGTATGTTTTTGAACATTAATTTTTTAAACGTTAAATGTATGTTTTTGAACATTAATTTTTTAAACGTTAAATGTATGTTTTTGAACATTAATTTTTTAAACGTTAAATGTATGTTTTTGAACGTTAATTTTTTAAACGTTAAATGTATGTTTTTGAACATTAATTTTTTAAACGTTAAATGTATGTTTTTGAACGTTAATTTTTTAAACATTAAATGTATGTTTTTGAACGTTAATTTTTTAAACGTTAAATGTATGTTTTTGAACATTAATTTTTTAAACGTTAAATGTATGTTTCATTGAAAAAAAATTTACATAAAATTCAAGAAATAGTAATTTCAATTACTGATCAAAATAATAATTTAATAGTAAATCCTGATGTAAATAATATTATTTATTTAGGTCTTAAAAAATAAAATATATAAAATTTTTTTATAATAAATGAATAAGATATTTGATGAGTTTTTTGGTGATATAATTAAAAGTGAATACAGGACTATAAATCCTGTTAGTGAATTAAATTTTAATTCACCAAATAATTATACAATTTTTAAAATAGATCTTGGAGACTCATTTTATAATTCTAAATTTCAAATTCATGTAACTGGTAAATTAATTAAAAAAGTTGGAGGAGGTGATTATGAAGATAATTCAACAATTAAATTGATTGATAATTTTTTACCATATCTATTTTCAAGAATTGAATTGAAAAAACATAATACATTAATTGATTTTGTTGATTTTCCAGGAATTACAAGTACTGTAAAAGGATTAGTAAGTTATCATAATTCTCAAAAACAAACAATTAGTAATACAGGATTTGTTTCTAAATTTACTAGTGGAAAATTTGAAATATTATGTACATTAAGTCAATTAGGTTTAGGATTTTTTGATCATCTTAGATATCCAATGTTCAAAGGAGGATTTGAAATAATATTTACCAGATCTGAAGATAATGATGCTATCTTTAGATGGAAAGATACAACACAAGGAGCAATTGAACCACAAGAAGGAAAGATTATAATTGAAACATTTAATTTAAGAGTACCAATAGTAGAATTCACTAATATAGCTAAAATTCAAATAATAAATAAATTAAAATCAATAAGTGATGATAAAAAATTGAAATATGATTACTTCCAATGGCAGTGTATAGATAAAAAAGGTGTATTTGGATCAACATTTAGTTTTGATATTACAACTTCATTTAGAAATATCTATAATCCAAAATTCATAGTTATATGTTTACAAACTGATAAATTAAATGATCAAAAGAAAGTTCCTTCAACTTTTGATAATGTTCAATTAAAAAATGCTATTGTAAAAATTAATGGTGAAAGATATCCTTATGAATTAGAAAATTTTGATTTTACTAATAAAAAAACAGCTATTTTATATGATATGTATCAGAACTTTAGAAGAGTAATGTTTAGAGATGATGAAGTATATTTAAATTATGATGATTTTATAAACAAATATCCTATTGTTGTAATTGATACACATTTACACCCTACAAATTTAGGACAAATAAAAAGTGATATATTAATAGAACTTGATTTTTCAAATCCTGTAACAGCTCCAAATGCTAATAATGGTACAATTGCATATTATGTTATTGTTTTTTCTGAAATGCACTTCCTATATGATATTAATAGAAATAGTATTAATTTGATTTAAATTTTTTTATAATAAATGGATTTAATAAAACATAAAGTAAAGTTATCTAATAATCAAAAAAATACTATAAGAATAGCTAATAAAAAACATAAAACAATAACAATTGGATTAACTTATGATCAATTATCTAATGGTGAAAATGAAATTTTGTTAACTAATAAACAATAATGATGTAAAAAAAGCTTTAAAAAATAAAAAAGGTTTACGATTAACATTATTATATAATCAATTTGGTAGTGGATTATTGAATGATTTACTAACAAAATTTGAAAATAATATACCTCTAGTTAAAAATGTAACACCTTATTTTAGGAATAATGTAGCTCCACTAATTAAAGAAAAAATAGTTCCTTGGTTACATGATTTAATTGATAAAGAACTTGATGATTTAATACAAAATGATCAAAATGGAAAAGGATTAAAAACATCTATAAATAAAAAAATTGATTCAATATATTCTGATTTACTTAAAAAAAAACAAAAAATAACTCCATTATCTATTAGTGATTTAGAAAATTATTCAAGAAAATTAAAATATTTTAAAGGAATTTTTATGAGAGATAATCTCCCAATTGATAAACCATATGATATTGAATGAGGAATTATTAATTTAGATAGTATGTTTTCTACAGGAACACATTGGACTTGTTATATGAAAAAAAATAATAATGTACTTTATTTTGATAGTTATGGAAATGCTAATCCACCATTAGAATTACAAAAATATTTATTGAATAATAAAATTTTTATTTCAACAGATGAAATACAAAACGATTATGATCCACCAATATGTGGACATCTTTGTTTATATGCTTTGAAATTATTTTCAGAAGGATGTAATTTAAAAATAATTTCACAAAAAATTTTTAATAATAAATATGGTTTCTTATCATTCATTGATATTTAATCAATTTGGTGATGATATAAAATCAGAACAAAAATTTGAAATTGATGAATTACAAAATATTATAAAAGAATGTAAACATAAAATTGATAATATAATGAAAGAGTCTATAACATTGGATTATTTTAAAAATTCTATAAAAAATTTAGATGAAAAACTTAATGAAGAGTTTATAACAATGGATTATTTTTAAAATTTTATGAAAAATTTAGATGAAAAACTTAATAAAGCTATTCATATCTTATTTGAAAAACTTGATAAAAGTAGTATAGATAGAAATCAGGATACATATAATAATCTTAAAAATGAAATAAATGATAAATTAAAAGATTTTGAATCTAAAATTGAACATATAAATTCACTTTTAAATAAAACTTAAATTATTTTTTTAGATTTGAAATATGACTTTCCATTTCTTGATGTTTTTTCATATATGTTTTAGTAATGAATTTATCACATATATCACATCTAACTTTTTCTAAAATTTCACTTTATTTTTATAATAGTAACTTCTAACTTTTTTAATATCACATTCTTTACACCAACTTGATATATTATTTTTACAAGTTTTACTTTTATAAATATTATCATGAGTTTTATCTATTGCACATTTTGAACATGTTTTCATGTATTCATTATTTATTTTACATCTTGAACATATATGATTCTTATTTTCCATTTATATATAAAAAAATTATATATTTTATAATAATGTTTTCTTCAATTCATCTTCATAAAAACTACCAATTATATCTTCATTATTTAAATCTTTCAATTTATATGTTATAGGATCTGTATAGATAATTTTAGTAATAATAAAAATTTCTCTAGTCCAATTATTTTTATATTTATTCTCAAATGATTTTTTAAATGATGGAATTCTAACTCTATCATCTATTTCAAATTTTGGTTTAATAATATTATTTGAAGTTTTGAAATTATAAACAGTATTCAATAATATATTTTCTTTATTCTCATCAACATCTATAGGATTCATTTTTATAGTACTATGTTTAGTATTATTATATTTTTCAATAATGTTTTGTAATTCATCAATCCATCTAAAATTTTTATTTATTTCAAAAATAATTTTCAATGTATTATTTAATGTTCTATTAAATCTTTCAATTATTGCACTTTTTTCTTCATTTTCAGTATGATATAATTTTATTTTATATTTTTTTAATAATTATTAAATTCTTTGTTTCTAAATTCAAGACCTTTATCAGAATGTATAAGATTTAGAGACTTATGATTGACTTTTTTGGTATTTTTGAGAATTTTTTCAAATGCTTTAGTTACTTCTAATCCATTCTTCTTTTTTAATGGTTGAACCCATACAAATTTTGAAAATGTATCAATAACATTTAGAATATATTTAAATCCATCATTTTGTTCATGAAACTTATCAAATATCATAAGATCTATAGCCCATAAATCATCAATCCCTAATGTTAAAATTTTTCTTCTAGGAAATTTTTTAATAACTGGTTTATGTATTTCATTAGCTTCAATTTTTTCTTCTTCCTTAGTTGAATTATTTTCAATAATTTCTTTAGTTACTGGTGATTTTATGAATTTACTTTTATTAGTTTTACATACCAAACATTTAGCTGCTATTCTATATAATCCATTACTAGTTTGAACTATTTCTGAATTCTTATTTTTAGTTTTCTTTTTACATTTATGACAATGAATAAGCTCATCCATTTATTTAATAAGAAAAATACATCCATCATCTTGAAAAATTACTTCATAATTTTTAAAATGATGGATGTATGTTTTTTATTAAATAAATTTTTTAATAAATGGAACAAATTAAAACATTCAATTTAACAGAATCATTTCAAGTATTTATAAAAGGAGTTAGAGAAAAAACTGAAATAGTTTTACAAAATGGAAATGATAAAATTATTCTTGATACAGATAGATGGACTGAACTTTTCAAACATATATCTTCAATAAATAATGAATATTATAATAGATTCAAGTATCAATATAATGATTTATAAAAATATAAAATATCTTAAAATTTTTCCATATAAATAGAAATATAAAAATGTCTTCATTAATAAAACAATTCAATAATTATGGAAAAATTAAGATATCTAAAAAAATAAAAGAGTTAGAAATTAATGAAGAATATTTAATATTAGAATATTTATAGAAATTTTAAATATTAAAAAAATCAAAACAAAAAATAATGTATGTTTCATATCAGTTGAATTAGAAGAATTTATAACATATTTACCAAAAAGTATTTAGAAATGTTTGATGAAAAATCTATTAAAGAATTTAATAAACTTAAAATGAAATTAGTTTTATTAGGTTTAGAAGATGATGATAAATATCCTATATTAGAAATGAGAGAATTTTCATAATTTTTTAAAATTTAAAATTCTAATAAAAAATTAAAAATTAAATTCTAAATCAAATTAAAATGGAGACTTTTGATCTCCAAGTAAAATTCAATTTTCTTGATTTATTTAATAAATTAAATTGAATGACATTTTCCAATTTTTGTTGAAAAATAAGTCACTCCAAAAAATTTTTCTGATACTTAACAGTATTTTTTATGATTGAAAAATTTATTAATTTTATACTTGAATTTTATTAATTTATCAATTATTTTATTAAATTTCATTAAAATTAGACTAAATTTGATGAAATTTGATTGAAAATAACAAATAATTTTGTTGAAATATGATTGATCCTAAAGTGGGGTAGAATCCTCATGTTACTATCTACTAATTCCAATGGTGCACTAGGGAGAATGGGATTCATTTCGCCTCTGATATGGTATCGTGGGTATTTGGCTTCTGGCATATATCACAAGCTTTTATTATTTTGGCCACTTTTTTATGCATGCTTTTGAAATAACAGCTTTCTTTTGGTAGGTGGAGGGTCTTTGTGGTTCCAAAGTGTCCAATACGTTTGTGAGCTCCTTTTGTCAAATCTGTTTCCATGTTAGCGGGGATTATTAGGTGCCAGTTGTAAGTATTTTTAGCCGGTCGGTGGAACATAAATCCTTTGTAGCGGGTGTACTGTCGCAGGTAATCGGGCGGTTCAGTAGCTCCTTCTTCCATCAGTTCGCGGATCTGGGACAGTCTTGGGTCTTCGTACTGGGTGGTGCGGATTTTTCCATGGGTCAATACGGCAGTGTGAATTCGTGGTTGGATATTGGGGGGATATGGTATGCTTTCTCCACTCTTTACTGCGAAACATTTCAGGTTAGTATCTTGCCAATATGTAGCATCTATTTCTCTGGATAAAAAGTCGGCGGTCTGATTTTTCTTTCCTGGCAGATGGGTCAATTCGATATCATATTCTTGAAGTGCAAGAAACCATCTAGATAAGCGGTTGTGATTTAATTTGGCTGTTTTAAAAAATGTTAAGGCTTTATGGTCTGTATTGATAAATATCTTGTTACCAAGTAACAATGTCCGGTATTTAATACATACTTCCACAATACTCAACAACTCTTTTTCGGTCACAGAATATCAATGTTGTGCTGAGTTAAGTGTTTTACTGAAAAATGCTAGCACTCCTTTCTCTCCTTGATCGTCTTCTTGGAAAATCTCTGCGCCTATCGCATAATCTGAGGCATCAACATTCAAGAAAAAAGGCTTCTTCAGGTTAGGATGTTTCAACACGACGGAGTTTAGGAAAGCTTCTTTTAGTTGCTGAAATATGATCTCTTCATTGTTCATCCAACTCCAAGGTTTGGTGCTAGATAATACGTGACTGAGTTGGGCAGTGTAATGTGACATTTGTTTGTTGAAATGGCGGTAGAATTGTAAAAATCCAATAAACTTTTGCAACTGTTTATGGTTGGTTGGTGATGGAAATTGTCTGATAGCTACTAATTTGTCCGGGTCCTGTGATATGCCAGTAGGTGTGATTATGTGTCCTAGGTATTTTACTTCACTCGCAAAAAATTCACACTTCGATAGTTTGAGTTTCAACCCGCTATTGATCAGTCTATCAAATACTGTATCCAGATGCTGGCAATGTTCACATATATTCTGTGAGGCTATTAATCCATCGTCCATGTATAACGTACAGTAGTCTCTGATATTGTCTCCTAACGCCTGTCTCAGACACCATATAGATACAGCCATAGCATTTCGCAATCCAAATGCTAAACGAGTGAATCTGTAGTTGCATCCATTAAATAGAAAGGATAAATAGTCGCACAATTCCGGTGCTACTTGGACTTGCCAATATCCTGCGCTCAAATCTACCATTGAATATATGGTTTTGCCATGGAAAGTTTGCATGACTTGTTCAATTTGGTCTGGTCCTTCTTGGTCATCATCCAGTATGCGGTTCAAAGCGCGGGCATCTAGACATAGTCTTACTGTTCCATCCTTTTTTGCTACACACACAATCGGCAAGCTATAGGGTGCTGTGGATTCTTCTATGATTCCTAATTGTTCCATGCGAGAGATTTCTGCTATGGCGGCGGATCGATAGGTGAAAGGTATGGGGTATGATTTGCGGTAAAACGTGTCATGTGGTTTAACATTGAGTGAACACTCGAAGTGAGTAGCTAGTCCAGGTTGTTCGGAAAAAACATCTGCATTTTTACGGAACACTTGAATTATCTCCTGTCTAATGTCAGGGTGCCAATTGGTATGTTGATGAATTCTATTTATTAACATCTCTAACAATTCTTCGGTACTAGAGTCTGCTTCTAACTGTATTTGGTTCTCCGTTGTTAGGCTTAGTACCTCCATATACACCATAGCATTCTCAATTCCGTGGATACCCCACATCCTCGGCGCGCCTTCCATGTAGTGAGTGACATGTATCTTCGTAATACCTTCAGTGCGTTTCTTCAGATCAAGTGGTACTATAACTTCGTGTGATTCGGATTTGGTAAAAGCATGAAATTTCAATGTTTGGAAATTTTAACAGGCTTGAAAATGTTGGAGAAAATCTGTACCTATTATTAGGTGCGGACCGGATACAGGTAATACAAGAAATGTATAAGCGAATCGTTGTTGTTGAAGGTTTAGTTCCAGTAAACATTGGGTAGATATATGTATTTGCCATCCTGGACTGATACCCGATACATATACATTGGTTAGTGGTAGAGTAGCTAATTTTGTTTTTTTCCTTTAGACGTTGAAATATGTCTGTTTGTATGAGGCTACATTGTGAACCACTATCTACTAATGCTTGAACCTTCATTCCATATATTTCGATATCGATATACGCTTGCATTTGGATATCGGTTAGCCTGCATTCTTTCTCAGTTTCTTCTAACAAAATTTCTGGCAAATTATTTCTGAAGGTGGTGTATGATGTTGAAATATCTTGCTTTTCTTTGTTTGTTTCATTGGAGCTTGTAGGCGTTATATCGGGGGTATCATATAGTCATGGTTTTTTAGCTGTAGCCTTCTGTGTGTCTGGTGGTGGGTTGTTGGGTGTTGGGTTCTGTGTTCTTTGTTGGTTTAATCCTGTTGCATGCGCTAATGTATAATATGTACTTATTTGATGAGGTGGCAGTTTGTAATTTCTGTTGTAATTATTCTGAGTGTAACCATTATTTGTGTTTAATTGATCACAGCCATCATAATGATTTCTGTGAGTATTTTGATGTGTGCAATGATTAGTTGTGCGATTTTGAAAATTTCTACTATTCCAGTTATTATATTGTTTATGTTCATAGCGGCGTTCAAATTGAGGGGCAGATTGGGAGCGATCATATGATATCGGTTCATAGTTTTGGCTGGTATACTGATTACTTTTTGAATTATATTGATTCTGAGTGTACCTTTGGTCTGATTGGTGATTTGATATTGCCATCACAGACTGTATGCCATATAGATGATTTATTAGTTGCTTGCAATCGATAATGGGTTGGGTGGCAAGTGCCATTCTAACTTGATACGGTAGCTTCTTTAAAATAATATTTACTAATGCAGATTCGTTGATTGGCTCGTTCAGTTGAGAATTCTTGAACTGTAGGGCAGTGATGAAAGTGGTACATGCACCGTCTAAATTAGGATTGAATTTGCATGATATGATATCTGCTAGCACGTCCAACTGTTTACTTCTGCTCCAATACTGTTCCCGGAAGACAGCTATAAACTCCTCCAATGATGTAAATTCATGGGCTCTACTCCGAAAAAACATCAGGGGTTCGCCAATTAATAAGCTAGTCAAATGAAGACGCCACATACTCCAAGAGGTAGGTGCAAGAGTTTGTACTAATTTTATCTGATCAATGAATGGTTGAGGTTGCAAATGGCAATCAGTATTATCAAATTTACCCAGTCCCTGCATTATACTATGTGAATTAATGCTATCTGCTTGAATTCCATGAGGTCGTTGTTGGATATGACTTTCTAATACTGTTATTTTCTCCTGTTCCATCTGCCATTGATTATTATTTGTAATTTTATTAGCATTTACTTCTTGATTTAGTTGAGTTGGAGTGGATTTTTGAATTATCAGAGTTCCATTTAAAGCCTTACAGGTTTCTGTGTTCTGATTGATGCTACCTTGCAGTTGGTTCATTTTTGTGTACATATTAGTTTGTTTATTTTGTATAGCTGTAATACTATTAACATTTTTATCAACGGTAGTTGCTAATTTTTGGTTAGCAACGGTAATTTGTTTTTTGATTTCTTGATGGCAATCAGCTTTAATGCTAGTTGTTATTTCCTGAATAGGTGTAGTGATTTGTGTAGTTAAGTTATCTATCCTTTCATTTAGTTCACAGGTAACCGTATCCAACCTTTCTGATAATCCTGCCATAAGTTTATCCTGACTTTCCCTCTGTAGATTTATCATTGCTTTTAACTCCTCTCTGTGATTCTCTACTTTACTATCAATAGTATCTAACCGCTGTTCTATTGATTGTATGGCGTCTGCTGTCTCCTTCATGCCCTGCTCTACTGTTTGTTTGTTTGCCTCTTTAATTGCTGCATTCTCTTTTTTAATTTCCTGCATCATGTTATCCATTGTGTTCTGTAGCATAATAGTGAACATACTACTAGTTTGTTCCATTATTACCTTTTTAAATGGATCTAGCTCTGTGACTGAAAATATACTTTGTTTGCTCAGATGTGACTTGGCCTCTGGAGATACAGGTTCTGCAGGCTGCTCCTCGCCCCCTTCGAAGTTGATCTCCGCTATCCTCTGATTCAATGGTGTGTCAGCGGCGTCGATTCGAGTGGATAATAGAGGTTGCAGACCTTGTGGATCGAAAACTATTGACCCGACACTTCCTGGTTCCGTCTTTAATGTTATCATCTTTGGCAATATTAGCCTATTACTTCACTTAGACCTATAAATCCTTCAACTAGGGATTTTTATTTATCCATCCAAATTTAAATATGTTACACACTTCAACAAGGAAAATAGTAAGAACGTCCTATCAAATAGCATTCAATCCAGTTCTATGCAGCCCAAATCTGAACTTGCTCATAGTTCAAAGGCTTCTATGGCCAATTCGTCAGCATTGTTGAATTCCATTGGGGAATTCAATCATCAAGCATCTGGGAAGCGCTCTGTAGAGGTCTCCCAAGCAGTCAGTGGTGTGAATCCTGCTGGCAGAGTACAGCATTCACAGTCACTATCAACACCTGTGGGTGATGTTTTTGATAATCATGTTTTAGTTTATTCTAGTTGTAAGATACCTGAGAATACTGTCTTGAAATCTGCTATTGCAATTATGCCTACAGCAGAAGTCATTGTCTTTGATGTAAATAATCAACCTGTTGTGTGCCATGCCCTATTGGACTCTGGTAGCGACTCATGTTTGATTTCTGAAAGTTTGTCTGCTCATTTAGCACTTCCATCATTAAGTAAGGAGACAGTAATTCATACTGTGTCAGGTAGTCCTAGTGTGACTTCAGTTGTAAATTCTGTCACTGTCAGTTCTACAGACAAAGGTTAGTCAAGTACTGAGGAGTTTATTGTAGTGAACAAAATCACATTGAACATTCCACCTTTTGATTTAGATTATTCTAATTTCAATATTCCAGGAGGAATCAGATTGGCTGATCCTAATTTCTTCCGCTCTAAGGGAGTTGATCTTCTGTTGAGCGCATCTGTCTTTGCTGCGGTTATGACCAATGAACAAATTTTTGTAGGTCCTGGTCACCCCATTATCCAAAACACCCTGCTAGGTTGGGTTATTTTTGGAGCATTAAAGTTACTTCGTCCAGTTATTAGTTCCAACAATGTATACCCAAATTTCAACTCAAAGTGTGAGATCTCAAGTCAAATTGAAAAATTTTGGAAAATTGAGGAATTGCCAGAAGTAGTTCAACCTACTACTGAAGGAGCTAAAGTTGAAAGGCATTATTCCGAAAATACTTGTCATATGGAAGATGGATGATTCATGGTATCACTTCCACGTAAGGACAATTTTTCCACTTTGGGGCAATCTGAATTTCAGGCAATAAAGCGTTTTAGTTTCTTGGAAAAACGTTTTGAAGAACAACCTGGATTGAAAGTTGTCAATACTTTTTCCAGTCTTGTATTAGTTAGTAACATCAAAAATTCTGTATTTTTAATTTTGTTCACTCGTATTTCTAGCTCTATCAAAATGATTCGTGTTCTTGCCTTTTGTTTGCGTTTCATTCACAATGTTGAGGGTACTAGGGAGCGTCATGTAGGCGAATTGTCAGTTACAGAAATTCAAGACGCTGAATTCCATATACTTAAAAGTGTTCAGGAAGAATTTTTCGGATCAGAGTTGCAGCGTCTACGTGCAAAAGAGGAGCTGGATGTGCGGAGTAAGATCCATTCTCTCTCACCGTTTATCCATCAAGATGGTCTGCTTAGAGTAGGAGGCAGATTAATGCATGCTGATGTACCATTTGATGTTCAGCATCAAATTGTATTACCTGGTAAGCACAAATTCACAAAGGCTTTAATCCTAAGCACCCATCAACATTTGTGCCATGCTGGAGTCCAGGCCACCATGGTTTCTCTTTGCCAGTGTTTCTGGATTCACTCTACCAGGAGTGTAGTCAAAGGCATCTTGCGCACTTGTATACAATGTTTTCGTTTTTCACAAAATAAAGCTGTTCAGCTTATGGGGCAATTGCCAGCCGTTTGTGTGAATATTAGTGCACCTTTCTTAAATGTAGGCATTGATTATATGGGACCTTTCAACTTAAGGCTTGGCAGTCCTAAGTCTGGATCTTTCAGCAAAGCTTATATTGCATTATTTGTCTGTATGGCAACTCGCGCTGTGCATTTGGAGGTTGTCACTGAGTTGTCAACTAAAGCCTTTCTTGCCGCATTAACTAGGTTCATGTCAATTCGTGGCATGCCCAACACCATTTATTCTGACAATGGTACTGCTTTCACTGGAGCCAGTGGTGAACTTCAAGAGCTCTACAATTTTTTGGATGATTCACAAAATCAACATTTGTTACAGAAGTCGGCAGCTTCTTGGAGAATTCAGTGGAACTTCATTCCACCTTGCACACCTCACTTTGGTGGTCTTTGGGAGTGTTCAATCAGAAGTTTCATAAGCATTTTCAAGATTGTTACTTTGAAGCAAGTTCTCAACTTTGAAGAATTACATACTCTTAGTGCTCAAATTGGAGCTATCCTCAATTCTAGACCCATTACCCCATTATCTGAAGACCCTCATGACCTAGCATATTTGTCACAAGGACATTTCTTGATTGGTAGGCCTATAAATGCACTTCCTGTGAAATCACAACCGACAAAGCATGTGAATCACCATGCATGCTGGCAAATGATAACGGATTTGAATAGGCAGTTGTGGGAGAGGTGGTCACAAGAATATCTAGTCACTTTGCAGCAAAAACACAAGTGGACATCTTCAAGTGACAACATTGCTGTTGGAATTTTGGCATTGTTGAAGGATCCTGGTGCTCCACCCCCTGTTTGGAAATAGGAGCGCATCATTGAGGTTTTTCCTGGTGCGGATGGGAAGGTACGAGTTGTGATGGTGCTTACTGAGTCTGGAATTCTCAAGCATGCAATTTCCAGTATTGCACCTTTACCTATCGTTGAAGATCAAGAAGATGATGAATAAGTTTTAACATATTCTTTTTTCTTTCTTTGGCAATTCTTTGAATTTCCCAACGGGGCCCACTTTATGTTAAAACTATTCTCCATCTTTGAACAATCTGTTTTATTGATTTTTTGATTTTGTATTGTCATGTTTCTCTGCGCGGTAGTCATTAGTTTGTTTCTTTGCAGCTGGAGCGCTAGTGGTCCACTGCCATCCTGATACTGTGCATTCTCGTTGCATATTTTATTTATCTTTGTTCTAGTTTTTGGATATGTTCTAAAGCCTTTGTCATTTATTATTGTATTTGTCAATTTGTTGTTCGGCTTCCGGATATTTTTTGCATCTTTTTAAAGATCAATTTTATTGGTGATTTCTTGATCAAGGTAGCACCTGCTTGCTATCCATTTCCTGTCTTCACTTTTTCATCGTTTGTCTGTCTACCAGCCAATTCGTGTGTGTCTCCATTTATTTCTACTTAATTCGTGAAAATAGTTTCACCTCGCCCTGTTTTACTTGTTTTATTTGTTGGAGACATTTTATCGGCTCTTTGGAGCCATCAACTTTGGAATTCGGACAATTAGTTCATTTGTTATTTCATTTCTAATTTTGTCAACATGCTCAGAAACTCTTGTGTGTGTAAGTTACAACTTGAACTCTCATCTCTCATGAAAATAGTTTCACCTCACCCTGCTTTACTTGTTTTATTTGTTGGAGACATTTTTTTTGGTTCTTTGGAGCCATCAACCTTGTAATTTGGACAATTGGTTCATTTGTTATTTCAATTTTAATTTGTCAACATGTTCAGAAACTCTGCGTGTGTGTGCACCTAACTTAATATAAGTAAGTTACAACTTGAACTCTCATCTTTTATGAAAATAGTTTTCACCTCGCCCTGTTTGTTTATTTCAATTGTTGGATATTCTCGACTGGTTCTGTGGAGCTATTTTTAGTTTTTCAAGACTTGAACACTTGTTTCAATTTTACATATTTTATTCCCATTACGGCATTCTCAAAATGGCTGCTTGTGTGCATCACCACGTCTGTCTACAAGTTTAAATTTGTTTTACATGTTGCAGACTCTTGTCTTACATCGAGTGCTAACCTTGTTTAGTATTTCTTTATTTGCATTGTGGGACTGAAAGTTTACCCATCATTCATTCTATTGATATTTATTGTAATATATTGCCAATATCACTAATTTATGTGACTCTCAATTGTGAATTGTATTTTACAATTATTGCAACTGAATATTTCCAAGACTCAGGAAATATATCCTTCGAAGCATTGATTAAAAACTCTTCCTCTACAACTGGCTGCTGTTTCATCGGCATTTCAAACAAGTTGGATTTTTTTCTCTCCTGATGTGTCCATTTGAGCTATTGGAAGCTCATGTTGTCTTTGAAGGCCCTAGACCAAACCGGGACCTTGACTTTGGCCTATTCGAGCTATTGGAAGCTCACACTGTCCTTGAAGGCCCTAGACCAAACGGGGACCTTGGCTCTTGCATTTATGTTCCGCAGCTAAGTATTTTTGTATCATCTACTTTATATTTTTATACGAATGTTCTGTGAGCATTGCAATTATCAATCCTTTTGATTCCTTTTTATTATTCTTTGATTATTGCTAAAGCTTAGTTTCTGCATTTTGCAATTGGGCTATTTCAGTATAGGCTACTGTATTCATGCCTAACCTTATGGTTAATTTCAACCTACCTGTTTTCTTTGTTAGTATTGAACCAGTTCAAATGTTGAAGCTTTGCAATTCAACATATTTACATCTCAAATTTCCTAGGTGTTGTTTGTTATTAGAAATGACAATTGTAGGTTTAAACTAAAGACTACTTATTATAGACTCTGGTATTCTATAAACGTTTGTTTAGTAGCCATTACATTATTCCATTTTGATAACCAGATAGATTATTTTCTATGTGCATTGCTGTTATATTCATAACTTTTTAATGTCACTCATTAATAATTAAAATTCAAATTATTTCAAATTATTACTATTTCAAATTGTTATCAGTTCTTGCATTCAGATTACTGTTTTTTATTTACTCTGTTCTTACTAGAAGCATTAATACCGTTTTCAAATTTACTTCATGTATTCAATTTTATCTCTTGTTCATGTGTTTTGACATTCTTTAATGCTGATTAAAGTTTTGTATTTTACTAACCTACTTTATCATTTGGCATTTCACCTTAGCTTACATGTTGATGATTAGTTTTAATACTGAGTTGCCTAAAACTGTTTTGCATTCATTCCAGTGGACAGGTTTTTTGAATGCACAACGGTTCTTGCACTCATGTGGAGTTTCAGTCACGTGTCAAATCAATCAAGACACATTTGTTTCTCTTATTTCAGAATTTGATTTATTCTCTCCTATTTATACAGTCCACTCTTTTCTAAGACTAAATTCCACAGATGTCAATAGCAGGTTCATACGATAGTTGATATTTGTTGTTCAAATTGATATCTAACCTCAAACTTTTTCAACTTGATGCATAATTTTTTATACTCACAGTGTCTTTACATACATCCATAGGTCTCTTGGTTCACTTTTATCCGTGGCTTGGAGGATCAGGGTTTTTGTTACAGCCACCGAGGGGGGCACAATAACAAATTACTTAGTAGCTTCTACTGGTGGAGCCACGTTGGACTGAGTAAACACAAATTGAAACGAATACACTTTTATTAATAATTGGAGGACAAGACCAACAATAAGTTGATCAAATGAATTACTCACAAATAAATCAAGTTCAATACAACAAGGTGGTGTAAAACAAAGTCTTTCATACAAAGGCAGAAATCTCACTATAATAGGCGAAAGCAGTGGCGGCGTGTCCATGAGAGCACAAGAGCACGTGAACCCCCTATGAAATTGCTACAATAAATTAAAGTTCAAATCAATAGAAAATTGATTGAAGTAATAGTAATACTCAAATTTCTTGTAATATTAAAACAATAAGGAGCGCACCAAGCAAGGTACACTAAAAGCAAGCATTGAGATAACCTTTTGAATTACGCGCTACAGCAAGCAGGATCACTGCTCCAAGCGTTAGTATGGGTTCAAATGGTAGCTGGGCGAGTTCAATTCCCTCCCCGTGGGGGGTGGGAGACTATTTACATTAGCTTTACGGTGAGCTGCTTTCCAAGCAGCTCCTAGCTGTGATAGTGTGCTTTGCATTGGCGCCATTGCCTTCTAGAGCCGTTTCCACTTATGAACTGTTCTAGCTGGCACTGGCTACTACTTTGTTTACTGTTTGCAGTTTCGCGTTCGCACTACATGTGTTGTCGATTTTGAGGTTAATTCTTGTTTCTTCTTTCTTGTGTTTTGAAAAGTGAGAATGGAGGGTTCAAGAAAGGTTTCAGTTAGCTATTTAAAAGAGATAGTGTTCTCTAATTTATCAATCAAGGAAAAAATATCGATTAAGAAAAGTGGTAGGCCTACACCGACAATTGATATACATCAGACTTCTACATCGAAATCCAGGACATACAAGAGAGATTTCAAAGACCAACAATATGAAAAGACATCTTGGCTGTGTGGTTGTGAAGAAACTAACAAACTTTATTGTTTTCTGTGCTTGTTGTTTGCTCGCGAAAAAGGCGATCCAGCATGGATTAAGAACGGTGTGTGTGATTTAGCTCATTTGACTCAAAAAATAAAAAGCATGAAAACTCACATGCGCATATTAGTGCTTCATTGGATTTCAATTTACTTGGTAAAATTGATGTTCGTCAACAGCTTGATAGTGCTTATCGTTTGAGCATCAGAAAACATAATGAGCAAGTCACCAAAAATAGGTATGTGCTTTCCAAACTTATAGACTGCATTAAATTTTGTGGTGCATTTGAGTTAGCTCTTAGGGGTCATCAAGAGGACGACAATGCTTTAAATCCGGGAATTTTCAAAGGCCTTGTGAATTTTACTGCAGAGCTTGATTCGGCTTTGAAAGAACATTTAAATAGTGCTACAGTTTTCAAAGGCACCTCCAAAGACATTCAAAATGAATTGCTGGACTGCATGCTTTCTGTGTGCCAAGAAAATATCAAACAGGAGATTAAAAATGCTCAATATGTTTCTCTAATAGCAGATGAGACAACTGACATTTCGTCTGCATTTCAGTTAGTTTTAGTTTTTCGGTATATTTTATCAAATGGTCAACCAGTAGAGAGATTTTGGAAGTTCGATAATCCTAAGGGTCATGATTCACAATCGATTGCAAAATGTATTTTTTCAAGTTTGGATACTGTCATAACAATTCCAGAAAAACTCATTTCTCAAAGTTATGATGGTGCGAATGTGATGAGTGGACAACATGCTGGTGTGCAGACAATTGTGCAACAAACCTATAAGCATGCTTTTTTTGCATTGCTATGCACATCAACTCAATTAATTGTAGCACAAGCAGCGAGTCAAAATCAAGATGTAAGAATTTTTTCTCAGATTTGAGTGATATTACTAATTTTTTTTCAAATCTCCTCAAAGAATAGATGTTTTAGACAGAGTAGTCGGCAAACGTGTACCTAGGGCGTCAGCAACAAGGTGGAATTTTAAAAGAAGAACTGTGAATACAGTTTTTGAATATAGAGAAGAGCTAATCGAGTGTATGGAGGAGATTCAATCCACATCAAAACAACCTTCTAGTATTATAAAAGCAGGTGCTATTGCTCGTCTTCTCAAGATAATAGATTCATTTTTTGGCTCTCGGTTTTTCACAGGCTAATGCCTCATGTTGACATTTTATATAATCAGCTGCAAACAGTTAAGACAGATGCTATGAAAATCAAATCAAATGTTGAACATTTTATCAAAGCTGTTGAAGAGGAAAGAACTAAAATGAATGATTTGATGGAGATGGTAGCAGACTGTGCAGGAAGTGTGCCAAACGTTCAAGGCGCGAAGAGGACACCTACCTCAGTAGAACAGTGGCTGCCAAGGAAACCTGTGACATCATCACCACTCAATCAAAAACCCGTTCTCATTCACAACATTCTATTCAGCAATCTGTTTATTGGACTCACAAAAATTGAACATTTCAATAAGGATTTCCCAGAAACCTTGCTTGAAGATACTGTTAAGGTTTACTCATTTCTTGAGAAAAATCGCCTAAAAACAGAACTTGAAATAATTTTTAGAAGAGTAGACTTCAGAAATTTGCTTGGTGCTGTCAGTTTGCTACAATTTTTCATTGAAAATAACTTAACTTCGTCATTTTCCGAAACCTATAAACTTTTGTTGATAATTTCAACCATCCCAATGACAACAGCTGAAGCTGAGAGGTGTTTTTCTACACTAGAACGAATCAAGACGTTTTTGCGCTCCACAATGAACCAGGACAGGCTATCAGCATTAGCAATGCTGACTATTGAGAAGGAAATGATAGCAAATATCATTAACTTCAATGAGAAGGTGATCGATGTTTTCGCAGCAAGGAAGGAGAGGAGGATGGATTTTATTTTCAAAAAATGCTCTGTAAATGCCAACTAGAAGGAGGGTGAGTGTTAACAAAGTCTCTAAAAGCATGTTAATCTTATTTCTTTGATTGGAAATATCTTAATCGAGGAAAGTTATTGCTGTTTTCTGTATAATTTATGATTTGTACATGAATTATTCAATGGGAGTATGGGAGTACATCTTCTAGGTTGAGAATCCTGAGTATATCTAAATACTTATATTATTAAACGAAAATCCAAATTATTATATAGGTACTTAATATAATACAACCATTAGAATATTTTGTTACCTACGTAATAATATGATAGGCCTAGTACTCTTCTAGGAATAAAAAATTACATCTACTACGTGAAACGAACAAAATTCACTTGAAACATGGGGTTTAACAAATTATTAAAGATCTAGATCTTGTTGCTCATGTTAAATGTGAACCCCCCATTAGTATTTGCACGAGCCGCCACTGGGCGAAAGCACAACTTGCTTAGCCTAGTTCTATACTGTCTATGAATTATACTCAACAATAATAAGTCTCAGGTTGATATTGAAGCGGTATCACAGTAATAAAACACTTGGAGCAGATTAATCTTGTAGAGAATCGACATGAATGTAACTTGGAGTGGGAAAACGACACCAGACATAGCAGGAAGCGGGATTGACTTTGCACTGTGAACTGAGTGAACAATGACTGGAGGTGGAGAGAACCTGGCAAACCATAGTCACAGAGAAGAGGATCTTCTCTCTGAGAATCTCTTCTCTGTGCCATAGTTCAAATAGCTCTGTAGGAACTAGAGGCAGCGCTCGTAGTGGTTACTTACCGCAACTGGTTGGTGGTAACAGGCAGTAGATGTTGGCTTCATAGGCTAGACTTCCCAGCGTGTCTATTCTATAACTGGTCTAAGCTGTCGGGTGTCGATGTCCTCATAATGGTGACCTTGATGGGGCGCGACAGTCGAGACCGACGACAGTCGAGGCCTGTGACAGTGGAGAACTGTTTTCCTCGACTGTCGGCAGTGTACGAAAATTGAAGAGTCCTCTACTGTCGCCTAATGCAGGCGACATTTGAGGCCTCTTTTTCAGGAGTCCTCTACCGTCGCTGGCCTCGAATGCCGCGGGTCTCGACATTTGGGCCTGTACCACAAAGAAGAAGGGATCTCCTCTTCTCTGTGCCTGTACAAAAATTAGAGAGTCGCTTGCAGCAGACGACAGTTGAGGACACATCCCACTGCAATGCCAGACTGTACCTGTACTGATTATAGGTCAATAGTGCATCTTTATCTAATGTATAATAGATGTTATGAAAATATTTTGTAATGATTATGACATCTGATTTGTTTAAAACCAAATAATGGAAACTTCTTCAAGAAAAAAGCATATGAACTTTGAAGGATCATAGGGCTTAACGTAAAGGATTTTCAGATGAAAATAGGCCTATGACACTTGTCATTAAACAGGCCATCTTTGTGAAGAATTACAGCTCAATCAGTAAGTATTTTAAGCGTAATGAGCTCACAGACAAACAGACAGGAAGACAGACACCATCTCTTCTTTTTTTATATATATATAATTAAAACAGGATACACGATATAAATAGATTGAAAACACTTAAAAACTTACATTAGAAATGGGAAGAAATATTCTGAGACTCAGAGGCAGTCTTCTCGGTTGAGAAAGGAGACTCAGTCTCCGAAAATTTCCCCCTTTCTAATGTAAGTTTTCAAGTGTTTTCAATTATTTTATCGTGTCTCCTGTTTTAATTTATATTACAAACTTTAAAGTGTCTTCTGTAATGTGTTATATAATATATATATATATATATATATATATATATATAAGATAAATGTATGTATAGATTTGTCAATGAAGGAGGCATAATAAAGTAGTAATGGATTCCATTAGTTAAAAATATGTTTGGGACCACCATCTAAGTACTGGAATGTATATCATATCAAACATACTACCGGGTGAACTGAATGCTCTTTTCAATTTGATAAGACTTGACCACCTAGTTTGTTCACAAAACTCAATTGGAGGGTGAAAGATGCGGGGTTCTTTATTTCACATGCTGAATTTAATAGAAATAAAAGTCCATTTTCTATTGACATAGGCTAAAAACTTTTCTAATGCTTATAGTCAACATCAAAACAATTTAAAAGTTACAAAATTAATAAACTTTAGGGAATCGAAAAAGGTTACATAGTACGATGATTAGAGTAATAACCCTTTTATATAATCTACGAATTTGATTTGAAAAATCGGCAACTTTATATAAACATTCTTCCTTGAAAATATTTTTTACTGTGTTTTTGAAAAATATACCTGAAAGATCTTTAACAATTACTATATATAATCAGACATATAATTTTGTACCTTTGTAAAGCCACCTTTTTTGAGATCTTGCAATTTGTAGAAATTCAGTTCTAAGATTATTCCTTTGCCTAGTATTTTTATAACTCGCACTTTGCACTCGGCAGGGGGCTTCGCCCGCGGCACCCCTGAAAATGTTTTTCTGGTTTATAATTTTTTTTTGTAATTTGGGAGTGTAGACTCTTCTCCTAGTGAGAGGCTACTTCTCTCTTCTTCATCAATTACACTTTTTAGTCAAAATTGTGTTCTCCTTCTTCAACGCATTGATCTCTCCCCGTTGTGATAATGATGGCTTCTTGTTTGGATAACAGTTCAGGAAATGCATCAAGTTTCTCATCGCAGGATTTTCAAAAGTTGCTCAACCCTCTCTAGTTTGCGTTGCCCCTCTAACACACCAGATAGAATTTCAGTTTTTAGAGCATCTGACATACGTTCAACAGTAACAAGGTCCAGCACATCTCTATTCACAGAAGTATTGTCATTAGGATTATCCACCCTTACCTTGACCGGTGTTGAGTCGGCAGAATTTGCTCGATTCAGTCTGGACACATTATTGCACCTATCATACTTCCATTTGTCAGCCAACAAGTCGAGGTCTGACTCAGCAACCTTTCACACACCCAGCATGAAAGAAACTTTTACACTGGATGCAACAGATTTTCTCGTCACTTGAACGATTTACCAGCTGCTTGCACTTCACACAATTACTCAAATCGCATAATGAAAATTTGGAAGTCAACAATTAAAGACGATAATTACTATAAATTTTTGTAGCATCATGATCATTGGTTCATAATTATTCATAATATCAACAATACAGCTAACTTCAATTAATTCTTTACAGTACAATTTAAAAAAGAATGAACGGTCTGAAGATGAAATGCAATTTGTATTCGATAATACAATATTTTTCTATATCTACTTGAATCGGCCAAGTTTAAACCGTTCATGATAGTTGGAAAAGGTTATCATGGATATAATTTTCACTAACACTCCACTGGAAAGATGAAAGTGCAGTTGAGAAAAGGAAAAGATATAA
The DNA here is from genome assembly GCF_014356525.2 of Nilaparvata lugens. NCBI lineage: Eukaryota > Metazoa > Arthropoda > Insecta > Hemiptera > Delphacidae > Nilaparvata > Nilaparvata lugens. The sequence continues at coordinate 45,107,795 of NC_052504.1, read as the reverse complement.
TGAAGAAGTTCAACAAAAAAGTTAAGAAAAAATAGAATTAGAGGATGAAAAAGGAAGGAAAAGACAGATGAAAAAAAGAAAGAGATGGAAGAAGGAAGAGGAGTGTAATTCACTAAAATTTGTCAGTATTTCCTATAAGTTGGAAGATAGTTAAAATAAGATAAATAGATAGTTAAAATAAGTTAGATAAGAAAGATGGTGGTGAAGGGAAGTTGAAAGAGATGTGTGAAAAAAGGTACGGTAGATGGAGAGTTGACTATATCTATTTCGAATGCTATTGTTGTATTTCTTCGAATAAAAATATTTTTTTTTATTATTTTTTTACAATGAAAAATATCAAAATCTCTTCAGCATTATTAAGTTTATTTGATTATTTTTAATCAACTATAAAATTAGTTTTTTTCAAAAGTGAGAATATTGATAATGATGGGTACGCATAATAATACCAATATCGGGGCACCGAGCTTCGCTCGTTATTTATTTATAAACTATTGACAAAAAGAACACAATTATTGAAAATCTGGTGTGGCGCACTCACACAACTTTCCTTGCCGTTATGAAAATTGTTCAACTGACGCTAGTGATACCACGCATCTCAAGTCTACTATTCAAAGATTTGAGCCAGCTGGTGACAGGGTAATAACGCTGGAGACACGAGGTCTGCTATCTCTTCATAGTGAATCATTTGATAGAATCAACAGTTGCCAACAGTTTGCAATTGGATAATCACATTTTCTCGAATTTCGAGCTTATTTCTAATTCTAGGTGGAAATGTTACTGGACATTAATTGTAGAAATTCTCATGCTCAATCTTTTCCACTCGAAATTTTTTGTATAAAGTGTATCTGAAGCCTGATAATTGAGAATCTAAAATCAAACTTTGCATAGATGGGGCGGACCTCCTGAAATTTTTACAGATATAGGACTTGTTGCAGTTGATAGATCAACTCAAGTTGATATATCAATGACAATTTCCGGTATGAATTTGATAAAAATCGTTGGAGCCGTTTTTGAGAAAATCGCGAAAAACCCTGTTCTTGACAACATTTTCGTCATTTTAGCCGCCATCCTGGATTGCATTCGATCGAAATTGTTCGTGTCGGATCCTTATAGTGTAAGGACCTTACGTTTCAAATTTAAAGTCATTCCGTTAATTGGGAGATGAGATATCGTGTACAAAGACGCACATACACTCACACACACACACATACTCTGATATCAGAGTATGGAGGAATTCCTTTTCTTTTCATATTATCCTTGAAATTCAAAATTTCAAAGAACCTTGTGTAACTTATACATCGACGCACAGTTGAAAAAGGAATATTCCTGCCAAAACTCATCTAATTCTATCAACGCGTTTGGCCGTAATTGCGTTACATACAGTCAGACAAAAGAAATCCGAGTTAAAACATAGACCTCACTACGTTCGGTCAATAAACTGTGATATTTTTATAACTATTTAAAAGCAATTAAGCCGTCCATTACACATTGAGAGAAAAACCAATAAGTTTCTCATATTATCTTCTCAAATCTTAATACATTAACAATACGCTACCGGTAATTCATGAGTAAATACTGATGTTGAATGAAAAAGACTAAGAAATTGTCAAAAAACCACAGATTAATCTGATTAAGAAAAATCTGTGGTTTTTTGACAATTTCTTGGTCTTTTTCATTCAATATGAATAATTACAACAATATCTACTTCTCAACTACACAAAAAGTGAAATACTGATGTGGTCGATTTCAATGAACATTAAATATTTAATTTCCTTTCAAATTCATTCCTTTCATTTTAATTCGGTTGTTTTCTTCTAAATCTCTATACTTGACCATTCTGTTAATTTCGAACAAAGCTCACTTTCACGGGGTTTTCTCAGATGATGCAGCAATCACTGAGGAATCTCCAGATTTCAATAACCCAGGAGAGAGTAGTCTAAAATTAAAACGATTAGTGCTATATTGCTGAATTATTATTGCCAATTATTAATGTTTTTCAGAAAATTATTAATGCCATAAATGACTCTTAATTAAATGATAAGTTCTGGAGTATCAATTTTTATAATATTTTTCGCATTCCCATTTTTCATTTTTTTATATTTTGAATCCCTAAGATTATATAGTATTTATATAGTATTATTCGGTTATATATCTATCACAGAAATCTCTCTCAGCAGCGACTATATGAACGCTCAACATAGGTTGTTAGGGAACGATAATAATAAGAATATGTGATGAGTAATCTATCCTGTTCTAGGCGAGCAATATCTCTGTATCACAGATATCCAAAAACTTCAACACTAGAATGTGAATATTCTTTGAAACGGTTTGATATAAATTGATGGGCGATTTCCACCATTCATTATCTCTTGAAATTCTATTTTTGAATCTTGTATTAAAACCTTCCCATAAAAAATGTTAGATTCAATGACCAATGAACCAAGATGGAAGACCAAAATTTTGAAGATACCTACAGATTTTTTTTTAAAGTTGAATAGGATTTCCCAGTGGAGCCCACTGTCAAATTATCTTTCGAAAAGGAGCATTAAGTTGTTTTCCTATTAATATGAAGCTGTAGGCCTATATGAATCCATAGAACTTCATAGATTTCTCCGTATGGGTGAATGATTCAGAATCAAAATTCAAATTCATAAAATTAATAATACAAACGTCAGAGCAAACTGCCATCAGAATTTGTATTATTAATATTACGCGTATGTTATTGAAGAATAATAGTAAGGCAGACATGTTACTTTTGTTTCCTGAAAAAGGTGGTAAAATATTTTGTTGTTTAACGAACTTGACCTGTTGAAAGGTTTGAAGAGTGAGTAATAAAAATTGAAGCTGATCGATCAACTCTTTCCAAAGTTATTGTAGTACATTCAAACAAACAAACAACCCACAGACTGGCACAACTTTGAACTTGGGTAAAAGTGAGAGCTTGCTAACGCTCGTTCAATGAATATTATTGAGAGAACAACGGGCGGTATGCTCAAGTTGGAAGCACATAACTTCAAGGAGTCAAATTATTTCAGTGTAGGGGATTGTATATTTTACAAGAGAGTATGTTATTGAGGGATATAGTCCTATGGTGAGAAAGTGAAGAAGAGAGGATTCAATTGAATCATTGCTTTAGTTTTGTTGCACAGCCGGCCTTCTCTCACATTCAACCTCTCGCATTCTCCAGTATGATGCTACATCAATATTATATTATACAATCCTACTCAGTGGAATGGGGGAATTCACAATGTTACAAGCAAGAGTTGATAGTAATGGATATAATTGACACAAAAAAAATACAAATGTGGGCATGGGAAAGTCAAATACAATATAGGTAGAAGATAATATCTCTGAAGCATTGTATGATAATAACAAAAACCCTGAGAGAAAAGAAAGGAGAGAAGTATGAAAAATATTACTAATCACAATGAATATGAAATGCATTTGAATGTCGATATATATAATATAGTGAACTATAAACTGTACCTTTTACATTGATGTAGATCAAATGACAGTACCATATTATATAAACAACGAATTTCTTTGTATGAAAAATTTAATAATTACAATAATGATTAAATGCCATTTGAATTTTCGATTCTCTGAGAAGGATATAAAATAGTATCATTCTCATCAGCACATACCGGGTAAGAGAGAGAGAGTGTGTGTGAGATAGAGTGGCGCAGGACTGATAGAGGGTTGAGGGTGAGGAAGAGATAGAGGGAGAGAGTGAGAGGAAGCAACAGAACTGAATAAGGTTGAGATAAGAGACAATATCACGCAGGAGTATTGTCTTATGAATGCTCACACACACTTCTCCAGTCACACTAAGTTATAAATAGAATATTTCCAAGAAGGTACAGTCTGTGCCAAAAGCAAACCAGCTTCCTCCTCCTGGCTTACTTCCTCGCCATTCTTCCCACAAAACTTGCATAGCCAACAAAAAGTGATAGCGACAACCAGAGACTGTTTTCCAGGTAGAGAAATTAGTCACGGACTCGCCCCGCCAAAACAAGACACTTATTTTTAACACAAGAACGACAAAAGCAGCCACCGCCAAAACAAGACTGATTTTCAGTGCTAGGATGGATGTGTCTGACTTTGACGGTGGTGTATACTGACATCGCCCCGCTCTCAGCAAGCTGGACCTGCTAGCTAAATACAGGGTATCAATTTTAACTATGTGGAAATTAAAGTTCAGTATACAGGTTTTTAGGTGTAGGATTTCTGAATCACGAGCCTGTAGCTGCGAAAGGATTTTCAGCAATTCTGAAACTGCTAAACAGTATTTCCGCGCCAGTCTAGCAACTGCGCGATGGTTATTAAGGGCTAATCTGTAACAGCCCTTAAGAGAATGGAAATCACTCTCAATCTTCCAAAACGCTTTTAAATTAATAGTCAGTATGTCGACTATTATGAGAGGACAGAAAAGGATTTTCACAGACACAGTCTGTAGAATAATATCGGGAAGATAACAGTATGTCATTGTCAGGATAGGAAAGGATTTTTCCAGGACTTTCCACAAGGAAAATATCGAGTCAGAGACTCCTAAATCAGGAAAAGATTTCAATGGGCTTTTCCAAGCAATTGTCAGTCTAAGGACTACAACAAAATAGATCTTTAATTTGCAATTGAGATCACGGGAAAATTTGTAAATTTTCCACAGGGAAAACCAGCAAATAATATTTGCTATTAAAGGAGACAGTTTCTAGGAATTTTAGATAGGATTCGCGGGTCTGAAAACCCGCGACTAGGACGATCTCGAATCTGGAACTGAGATCAGGAAGGATTTTAGAACAAGAAGAATTAAGAGAGAAAGAGAAAGGCTGTCGCAGTCTGAATGACTTCAACCAGGATGAACTCAAGCTGCACCTGAGTTCTCTAGGAAAAGGATTGGAATTTTCCTACTAGGAATTACAGCAAGTCAGGAACAGCTAAGCAAAGTTAAAATACAGGGCCACTCTATAGTATGAAAACTAAGCAGGGAAAATTTACTCAAATAACAATTATTCCACTACAAGAATAAAAATTAATTGAGAAAACTATTCTCAAAAAGGACAGGGATTTTCCCACAAGAATAAGAATTAATTGAGAAAAACTATTCTTTAAATTGAAGGCCACCTTACTACAGAGAAGGAAAAGGAGTATAAGTCCGTCCAAGAAGTATAACCTGACCGTCTTGTTTTTGAAGTGTCAGAGATTCGATGTGTCTGACTTTGTCGTTTCTGTACGGATGTAAAAGTGTCCGGTTTTGGCGCCTAACGCACACGCCAATTCGAGACTCTTTCAAAACAGTCTTTCCCTGTCGCTGGCGTACGGTGTCGATGGATGAGATAGTCGCTGTCCACTCCTGTCAGCTGTCAGGTTCTGGGTGTGTCGGAGGACTAAGGTGGCGCGTACCCGCTGAGAGCTACAGCGCAATTGTCAGATTGTGGATTATTGAACAGATATCTGTTTGTTGTAGAGAATAATAATCTTATTATTGATTCTCTGTTCCCTATACCCTATACCGTATTCTTCATACCCTGCACCCAATTCTCTATAGCTTACACCCCACACCGTGCCCTATTCAACTATATCTTAAATACCACTAACAACTCCATAGTTCCGCCATACCTTTACTCCATCCATAGCCCTCACCTTAGATCCTGTAGAAGAACCTCTTTCTGGTCTCGTACATTCAGTCTGCCCGCCGTCAACTCGCAATTGGTTCAGATTGTGTACTACCTTTACAAATATAATTATTTGTAGGGATCTGATAGTCAGATCTGTCTCCTTGTATAGGGTTAGCTTAATCTCCTTTAACACCCAACCTATATTCCAAAGGCCGAGGGCCGAATCGGCCAGTAACAACACGAGAAATACTCTTCCCCTGAAATTAAGAATCCCGCGTAAGAAGCAGAGGGTAAAGAATCAGGATAGAGGAAGAAGTGTAGGTCCGGTAACTCCAACTGTCAGTACCGCTACTGACCCCGACCCATACCCGGCTGTAGCTAGTCCGCATCTAGCAATACTTCGCAATTATTAGGTAACCTAGAGGGTGGAATAGGGTATCCTAATAATTGCAACAATAATTGATGGTTCTTCACAGTTTGTGAGATGAATTCAGATTGAAACAGGTTGAATGGGAATTAGAAACGATTGTACGATAGTACTATCAATAGCTATGTTAGATAATTAACTTGGGGTTGTTGGGGATGTCAATGTGTGTAGCAGATTGTGAATGATATTGGAAATTGAGATTGAGGATGGGATATTATGTATTATGAAAATAATGCTCTTATATAATGATAAGAGTATGAAAGATGAAGCGCGAGTCGATTAAGTTAGTTGGAAACTTGTAATTATCAAGCCAGCTGATGACAGTGAATTTCTATTGCATTGGCTGCTACTCTGCTGTTTGGCTGTTCGTTATCAATATTATAGTTATTGCTGTTATTGATGGATGTGATCTCAGTAATGATTTTGAAACTATTATTTTGCTTGACTGAACTGAAGGTTCGCTCTCACTACTTATCTTTCGATTTGATAGTTGCATGCTTGATTATATACAGTATTTATAGTTTTCCTTAGATTATATTATTCTATAGTTTTCACGTACCTACAACGATATTTTCTTTTCTTTCTTGTAAGAATCATTGATTTTGAATGACTGTCATCAGTTTGTTTGTTTTTATTTTATTATTATTTTTTAAATGATATTTTGTATGGATGTGAGTGTGTTGAGCTGCTCGATTGTTGCAATACTATAGTATCTGGCACTGTCCTATTGAATAATGAAATTTGTTTATCACTCTGTTTCCACTTATGTTAAGAAGTTAATGTTATATTGTAGTATTCTTAAAATTGAACAAACATTATATTATCAATAGGAGTATAATATTATGTTGGGCGTGAGCTTGGAAGTGTTTTGAAGATTTTATTTGGGAGTTAATAATTTTATTTTTATTAGTTTTCTTTTTGGTTCATTGTAATCAGTCACATACATTGTTTTTCTCTTTTCTTTTCTTTTCTATTGATTGTGTCTCATTATTAATCAGGAGGTTTCCATGTATTATCAAAATGTGCGAGGACTACGAACAAAGGTGGATTCTTTTTATTTATCTATAGTGAATTGTAGTTATGATATTATAATGCTTTGTGAGACCTGGTTGCATAAAGGTTTGAGGGATAATGAGCTATTTGGCCAAGAGTACTCTGTATATAGGAAAGACAGACCTGATTGGAGGGGTGGTGGAGTCTCGATAGCAGTTAACAGAAGACTCAGGTCTGAACTTTGTACAAATTTGTCTTCTTATGCCGGTGAGATTAGCCTATATGGGTCAGAGTGTATTTTGGGAGTGTCGCTTATTTGTTCAATGTAGTTTATTTTTCGCTCCACCTGTTACTTCTCTCCATTATGCTCCCTATTTTGACTTTCTGGAAATACAGCAGGAAGAAATAACTGGCAATGTTATGATTGCTGGAGACTTCAATCTTCCGGAGGTTCTTTCACACGAATATGACTTTGCTAATGGTAGTGTTAAGGCTCGTCAGTTGGGTAGTTTTATGTCCTTTTTTGATCTTAATTCTTATAATGATGTTGTCAATATGAATGGTCGTACATTGGACTTAATATTGTCTAGCTATCTAGTCAGTGTGTCTCATGGTGATGACATACTTGTAGAGGAGGATGTACGCTATTTCATCCAGCGCTGGAGATAGGTTTCTCTTGTTTTTTAACATAGGTATTTAGTCTTGTATTAGCTGGATGATGATGATGATGCTAGAGATGAAGAGTGAATTACATTGCCACATTCAACATAGGTATTTACAGTCTTGTATGAGCTGGATGATGATGATGGTGCCAGAGATGAAGAGTGAATTACATTGCCACACTTATGTGATTGTTCTTTTACATGGTGTGATTTTTTTAATCATTGCTAGGAATATATCCAAGTTGTATAGGGTAGAAGTTGTAGGATCGAATAATTTTGAAAAACCATTAAAAAAATACACCTTTTTTGAAAATTTGTAGCTCCAGAACCAAAAATGGTAGAATCCTGCACAACCACTTAATTTATTGGAAATCTTATTATCTTTAATTTTTTAGAGTATGCTTTTTCTCGAAAAACTTGAGGCTCTCGAGATTAATGGAAAAATTGGAAAAGTCCGAAATGTTGGGAGGTTTTGGGGGTGAAGCCGCCCTCTGAAATGTCAGCTAATTTCAGATTCAAATTCAGCGACCCAAAATACATATAGAATCATCAAGAAAAATTCTTTCGGGGCTGTTTCTTTAAAAACAACTATTTGAGACTGGACTAGAGGTTATGTTACAAGTTTCGATTTTGACATAAAGAGGATAATATGTTGTGTTTTCGTGCATTGGCGAATCAGTTGCAGCTCCAAAGCTCAGTAACAGTTATCACAGTGAACGGAACTGCTCTAACAAATATGTTATCAGCGCATGCGCATACTTCACTATTCTGAAGGAGCATTATTTCTATAGCGAGCCTCGAGTGTTGGCATGTAGCCAACTGGTAGCCACTGCGTAAAAATAAAGGCGGTAGTTTCTCAAAACAAAACACGAAGTTTAAGGTTATGAGTTATGTGCAATATTCCTTTATTTCTACTATTGATTATTTCATTATTAAGCATCAATGAATATTATTACTTGTTATCTAAAATAATAGTATTTTGTTCAATTTTCAACAATAATTAAATGCTTTTCTTTGGAATTGAAAACGTTTTTTAGTCTTTCAGGATGCCGGTAGCATTTATGGCCAGTTTGATGGTAACAGAATCAGAAAAACTCGTTTTTCCTTTCCTGTTTGAGGTAGGATGAGAATTAAATTACTTTATCTAATATTATTCACTTTTTAACAAATGATCATGAGTAAATTGAATTCTACTATGTACCTGTTATACAATCATCTTTTTTAATTGTTTTTTTACATAGACTAGTAAAAATAATTCGTGTTAATCTTAATTAAAAATACATATTCTATTTTCCGATATATCACTTTGAATTGACCTAGATTAGGGTGACAATATTGTCATATTCAATGATCCTGTTCATTTATCTATAAATATCGGGGCACCGAACTTCGCTCGTTATTTATTTATTGATAAACAGAACACAATAATTCATTAAAATGATTGGGGAAGGACTAACAGGCACAGCCCAAAAATGTTTCTTCCCTGAATTTTGATTTATAATATACTATAAGTAGTCCAAGAAGTAGGTTATGTTACATATACTTGTATTCAGGCCTAATTTCCAGTCCAAACATTTGAAAACAAAAAAGTTCCAATTCAGATTGTTTACAAACCAAATTGAATAACAAAATAACTCTTAGTAATTACTTAAAACTGTAAAATAATGATTAACTTGGAAATTATGATATAGTCTAATTTAGAATGATATACCATGTCATGTCAACAAACAGATTATTTTGATCAAGTTGATTAAAATTTCTAGATAATATTTCTCGTAAGATAAGCTGATTGATTGCAAATCGTTAATATCAGATGAACATAATTCTGTCACTCCCTCTCTCTCACACACACAGGCACTAGCATCTTCCGTTATCAACAGACGACGAATTATCATGTGTTTTTCCAAGGATGAATAATAATTATTACCCTTTTCATGTCCGTCAGCAAGTTTTCCCGGGGATGAGAACTAGTGCAATCGAATTTTTATATAATAAACCTACTAAGCTTCAAATTTCGTGAAAATCGTTAAGAGATCCGTTGGACATAAATAACCAAATATATACAAAGCTTGCTAGCTTAATATAATATGATATATATGTATAAAGCGACTGGCTTGGATAGGAAATAAACAATTGACGCATTATGAATTGATTTGAACTATGAACTGATTAACTTGCAACTTTACCTGAAGATTTTGAATTTACCAAGGATGGATATAGTATTATTTTCATTGGTACTTATTAATTAATGTCTATAAATAAAGCAAATTAATTCAATTTGTGATTAAAAATTTACTCAGCTATAAAAGCCTAACCAAACATTGCTTTCTCAAAGAGATTCCGTAGTTTTAGGCTGGCCACTAACGATAGGACATGCATGACACACTTGTCATCATACATTGATGTGTCATCATAGCAGAAGCCTTCGAACTAAATGTTTTGAGCTTAGGTGTATGAATCTCCGATTTTTTGTTGTTTATTTTTTCTCTGCTCTATTTGAGTTTGAATTATCCTAACATTATAACTTGTAATTTTCCAGTGGTTTATTTATTGTTACCGGTATTGGCTGTTCGTGTTATGTTAGAAGCCTCTCGCCGATGACAAAACATGAATGGTAAACATGTGTGTATGTGTGCATGACAAAAATGCATGTCCTACCGTTAGTGGCCAGCCTAATAGTACCAATTATTGATAGCATGTGCAACTCATGGGTTCGAGACCTATTCCAAACGTATTTTTTTGCTGGAAGTTTTCAATTCTAAAGTCTATTTTTTCATGTTTCCTGAAAATGAAGAGATTGCATTTTACGACAAAAAATTTTCCCAGTGCAAAGCACGGGTTACATGCTAGTCTTAGATAATTCTCCTCTTCATTATTCCTTTGTTTCTCATCCAGTAATTTAAATTTTCAGCTCACTAAATCATTCCTCAGTGATGGTCATCACGTTCATCTGATCACAAAAACTAAAATTGAAGATGTTCCTCTAACCATTGACAAAAGTGAAGATCTCTGTGTTGATTCCCTTAGCAGGCTCACCATCAAGTAAGTAGGTTTCTGTATTATACTTATAAATTTTATTTTTATCCGTTGTGTCTTTTTTTACTCATTTCCGTATCCAAGTTCTATGTTCAGGCTTCTCTTTGCTGAAGTAGAAAAGCATTTAGGCCTAAATAATTCAATCATTGAAAAATAAATATTTAGTATTCTGCTAATCTACTCTTCTGTTATAAAACGAATAATAGTAATTCAACTATCAGAATGATTATAATTTTCGATAAGAAAAACGAAGTTTCATACTTGAAACAGAGTATGGTAAGTAGGGGTTTTGTACCGATTGAGCCTCCATTTAACATCAAGGTCAAGATCAAGGTTGAGAGATGTTATCTCAACCACCACCTTGCCACGACTGAATTCTCTGTTGGAATGAGCACTGTATTTATAGGCCAGGGAGGAGATGTTTACAGCAAGAATTTCTATTAAACACTGAGGAAAATATTTTTATTAGGGGTTCGTTGAGTTACTTATGAGTTCGTTTTGATCAACATGTTCTCAAGCAAGTTTTTGTGGTCTGATGCAGCTTATCAATATGAAGCCCCAGGTTTGAGTCCCCACAGTATAAATAGTTTTTTGACTCTTTGAAACAACTTCTGAATTTCGTTGAACAGTTGAACAAAACTACTCATCAAAATTCAAACTGAACTTACTGATTTTCTTGGTAAGAAAGAACTAACAGTTGATCTTTATTACCTTAGATTTCAGTAGGGAAAAATGTTTGTTTTATAATTGTATTATAATTTTGTAAACTACTATGACTAATTAAGATCAGTACTTTTTTACAAGTTTTTTATTAATTTGAAAATGAATTTCAACCAAAAATTTGTATTCTTGATATGATTGTACAAATCTGAGAATTTTCCATTTCCAGTTAATAATTTATTTTAGAAGGAATGTTGGACTTACTTAGGTGTTAAAAATTCTCTTGAACACTCTTATCGGGTGAATTCATACCAAAATTTGAATTTATTTGTTGAAGAGGGTGGAGTAAGTTTGAATCAGTTAAATACATCCATCGTTTCATATTATTGAGAGCAGCATTCTGTGGTATATAAATATTTTTGCTAAACTCAACGATATTCTGTAATATAATTCTTCAGCCTCTTGTTTTTCTACTCAAATGACATCCAAATTTATCAATACTCATGCTTGTCCTATTAATATAGGTTCCAAAAATTGAGGTACCCTAATTTCAAGTTTTTAAGGTCCCCTGAGTCCAAAAACATGATTTCTGGGTGTTGGTCTGTGTATGTGTGTGAACTATTCATAATTAACCGATTGACTTAAGGTCCTTATACTATGAGGATCTGACAATACAAATTCAATTCAAGATGGCAGATAATGACTAAAAAACCATGCTTTTCACGGTTTTCTCTAATTATTTTCTCCAAATTTATACCCTGAATAAGACCTATCAACCGACATGAGTCTCATTTCTGGGAAAATTGCAGGAGCTCTTGAGAAAAAATGACTTTGTAACTTTGAAAAATAAATTGAAACCTACTTCTCATGCATTACATTGATAGGTAAGATAGAGATAGAGTAGTTTATTCAAAAGAACACATCATAGTCCTGTCACATGACACCCACTAGTCTTTATCAGCATCAAAATCCTGTTCCAACTAGTCTGTGTGACATTATTGCTCCCTTACCACAAAATGTCCCACTGTAGGAGTGAGTGAGAGCCAAATGTAGGCAGTCTAAGTAAACCTGAGTATAAAGCTGAGTTAACACATACCTCTCTTGTAGACATTCAAGTTGATAAATGTGAAAGTGGGGCTCACATCCACTTGCAGTGAGTTCATTTCCAAATAAATGATACTTGACTTTGAGAATTGAGTTTCAATCTCATCTTATTGGAATTGGATAGGTATCATACAAGGTTACAATAATTTTCTTTATTTTATAATATTATTATACAAACATCAAGGCAAATCAGATACAGAAAGTAACTCTTTCGTTATTCCTACTGGGTGTATATTTTAAAACATCTAGCTAGCTATATTCTAATTTTATAATACAATTCTATGTGTGGGTTCTCTCTGGACACATACAATGCTTCCAGGTTTTCAAATCGACTTTTATTCCTATATTTGATTGCAATTCTGTCCCTTCTTGTAGCTCTTCTAATCTCTTACTCACCTTTTATTTCCAATATTATACTGCTCCACTTCATTTTGTGTCTTCCATACATCTGACAGAAATTCAAGTGATTCTATTCTAGGAGATGTGTTACCATTACAGCTTGTCATACCATTCAGTGTAACTAGTAGTTCTGTGAACAGTTGACCTCACGCAGTTTTCTCATCCATAAGTATCTGCTCTTAGTTGAATCATAATTTACTCTTAAAAACTGTTATTTGTTTTCTCCAAGATAGAAAACTCACTTATCCTATTATATTAAGCGAGCAATTCCTGTATATTTATATATATTTATATGGTTATCTGGTTATGTTGTTATATGGGTAAATATTTATGTTCAACGGATCTCGAAAACGGCTCTAACGATTTTTTCGAAATTTGGAACATAGTAGGTTTATGATATGAATATTTGATTGCACTAGCTCTCAACCCAGGGATAACTCACTGAAGGACATTGAAAGGATAGAAATTATCCCGGAAGTTCCCAAGATAGCCTATGCCAAAAGATCAAACGTTAAAATACTTGCAAATTTGAAATTCCATACAATATAAATGACACCCCTCTGCAAACCAAGTATTTCAAACGAGTATGGACGAGTGCTAGGACTTGGAGAATATTTTGTTTAGTAAATCTGGTACATGGAGCTATAAAATATTGGTGATAATTCGAACACAATTGGTAATATCTTGAAACCAAGATTATTAAGTAATTAAATTTCATCTGGGACTTCAGAAGTAGAGTTATTCTGAATGTCAACCAATAGCGCTATATAAAAAAAATGGCGGATGATGGTGTTGAATACAAGTGCGGTGTGTGCGGATTAGTGGTTAATGATAATGAACCGGCATTGATGTGTGAGGCATTTTGTGATATATGGTTCCACGCATCATGTGTTTCAATTTCATCGGATGATTATATAAAAATACAATCTCTCGGCAAAACTGTACAGTGGCATTGTAAAACCTGCGAAACAAGGTTAGGCGAGCTTCGTAGAATTGGTGCCGACCATATTCTGGCGCTATCAATTGAGATATGTCAATTGAATGTAAAAATTGATTCGTTGAAGGATTCTCTCCTTACGAAAGTAGAAAATTTATTGGACAAAAAACTTAATAATATGCCTGTGCATTCGCAACGTGTTGAAAGATGCATGAACGGACCTGTCGAACAGCAAAACAGCCAGCACCAGCAACAACAACATCAACAACCTAAATTATTGCAGGTCATGTCATCAACATCAAATCGTAGAAGATCGATGGTCAAGATCGATATTGTTGACAATGAATTATCGACAATGGGTACTAGTAGACTTGACATCGATTTACACAAACAATCGAACTCTGACGTTGGCGGAAGTGTTTTGAATCTAAACTCTCATCATGCAAAACAATCGACGAGTGTTTCTGAGAACCTTGATAAAAGTTATTCCTTATCCACCCCACCCTTAGATTCGTCTGACAATCCATAAAAAATAATGCTGGAGATCCCATTGACAACAACTGGTCTACAGTGGTTAGGAAGAAAGGACACAAACTTAGAAAAGAAAATCTGCAACTGCAGAAAGAAACTGCATTGAACACTAAACTTTCTGTTACTCCGAAATCAAATGGTAATGCTAATACCAGGAAAAACAAGAACTTTATTACTGGTAGTTTGATTGGTGTAGAGAATCTATCGATTAGGGACCACAAAAAATTTCTTTTTGTCTCAAGATTCATACCAGGTACAACTTGTGAGAGCCTTTCAGAATTTCTTAAGAATCAAAGAATTAGTAATTCTACTGTTGAGAAACTTGTCTCGAATCACCCAGATTCTTATGCTTCATTCAAGGTGGGTGTTCTGGATAGTGAGTTTGATATTGTGTATAAGGCAGATTTCTGGCCAAAAAATACTCATGTAGCAAAATACTTTACAAGAAAGCAAAGTAGCAATAACAGCAATTTAAACTTGAAGGCTTTACAAAAAGGGGAAAATACTTAGCTTCTGGATCCAATAATTTTCTTGAGACTCAGTATAGTTCTGAATCTGGGCCTAACGGTGTTAAAGTTTCTGACCCCGGTTTCAATGTCCTGTTTAGCAATGTTCAGTGTCTTAATTTAGCTAAAAGACTAGATATTGAATTGGCAATTTGTAAGGGGAGTTATAAAGTATTATGCCTTGTTGAGCACTGGCTATGTGAGGACCAGCTGAAGATGGTAAACTTCGAAGATTATCTACTAGTTAGCTCTTTTAGTTGAATCACACATAAACATGGAGGAGTTGCAATCTTTGTGTCAAAGGATTTACTGGACCATAACAAAGCAAAACACTTGAACCTGGATATTTATCACCACTGTAAGGAGCTTCATTTTGAATTGGCTTGTGTCACTTTGCTGGAGCCCAAGCTAATAATTATAAGTGTATACCGTTCACCCAATGGTGACCCAAATTCCTGGAACATCTGGAATCTGTCATTCTCTACATCTTCAATAGAATGCTCAACCACCACATTGTTTTGGGCGGGGATTTCAATTTCAATTTCCTTGATGATTCAGCTACTAATACAATCAGCTTTGTCAATTCAATGAGGTCATTGAACCTGTACTGCACTGTGAGTGAGCCTATTAGGATGGATGCATGTCTGGACAATGTGGTGACCAACTTACCAGAGAGTTTGTACAGTGTTTCTATAAAAAATTATGCTTTGAGTGATCATGAAGCTATATGTCTGACACTGTCTGACACCTGTTCTGACATCTCCAGTAGTTCCCCTAAGAAGGTACTTGTGCGTCCAGTTACTGAAAGTCAGATAAACTATTTCAAACATCTGCTGTATCTGGTGGATTGGAACGAAATTATGACACCTGGTCTTCCAGAAGATAGCTTTAATAAATTCTTCAGCCATTTCAAGTACCTGTTTGACAGTGTCTTTCCAGAAAGGCTACAGACTGCAAAAAAGTGGACCAAGAACAGGACAAGGCTGCATTGGATGAGTCAAGAATTAACTGTCCTCAAGAATTGGGTCATTCTTGCTTATGAGCACCAATCTAAGGACAGCTGATTCTAAACAGTTATATATGTCACTGAAAAAGGACTTCAAGGAGAAACACTTGAGAGCCAAAAATAAATGAATGCCCAGCAGATAAACTCCTCGCAAAATAAGTGCTCTGCAGCATGGAAGGTGATCAAGAGAGAAATGAGTTCTCAGCAGAGGACCACACATATAGAGCCTGATATCTTCAATTCCTTCTTTGTGGATTCAGTTGCTACAGTTCGTGCTTCTATTAACACCCCTTATATTTCGGCCATGCAGTTCCTAAATGCTATGCCCAGGCCAGAAACAAAATTTGTGCTCTGCCCAGTATCTTGTGAAGAAGTGTTGGATGTTGTGAGTAAGCTGAAAAATTCTGAAAGTAAGGACTTCTTCGATTTGTCGGTGAATCTCATAAAAAGAGTCATCATTCCAATCCATGTACCTCTAACTTTCTGCTTGAACTCATGCATTGTGGAGGGTGTTTTTCCTGCTCTACTAAAGATTGCTAAGACTGTACCCATTTACAAGAAGGGTTCAACTGATCTACCGGGTAACTTCAGGCCTATTGCAATCTTACCTGTGTTCTCCAAAATCTTTGAGAGCATAATCAAGAAACAGTTATGCTTGTATTTTGAGAGTGCTGGACTGTTGGTGGATGCTCAGTACGGGTTTAGGGCTGGAAGAACAACAACCCAGGCAGTAGAAAGTCTCTTGAAGGTCGTGCTTCAGAGCTTTGAGAGCAGGGGTTTGTGTGATTTGAGCCGTGATTTTGACACAGTGGACCACCAGATTCTGCTGTCCAAGTTGGAGTTTTATGGGGTCACTGATGTCTCATTAGGACTCCTGAAATCTTACCTATCTGGTCGTCGCCAGGTGGTCCAGGTGAATGGTAGGGTTTCTGCAATGAAGGCTATTCCACATGGGGTCCCACAAGGGTCCATACTCGGCCACCTGCTCTTCATAATAATGACAAATGATCTACCTTGTGCACTAGGTAATAGGTTGGCAGCCTATGCAGATGATAACACCATTTTTATAATATAAAAATAATTCATTATAGAATCAAGATTTGAGACTCCATTCTCAGTGCAACTTAAACTTGGGTAATTGTGATTGTCCCACCATTAAAAAGTCAATAATACTAAGTACTTGGGAATCATAATTGATGAAAACCTTAAATGGGATGTTCATATTAAATACATATGTAGAAAAATTAGATATTTATCTTTTAAATTTTACCAAGTTAACAGAATTCTTAATAAGAACCACCTGAAAATGATGTATCATGCTCTAGTCAAGTCAATTCTGCAGTATGGCATAGTTGTTTGGGGAGGCTGTTTCAACTGTCATATTGCTGAATTATTTGTAGCACAAAAACTGATAATTAAAACTATATTAAGCAAACCCAGGCTCTATCCAACGGATATGGTTTTTAGTGATTTTGAGGTCATGACTATACGTCAATTATACATAAAAACCGTAATTGAGTACTTAATAAAAATAGATCCGATTTTCCTCTCACAATAAACTCTACACTTAATTATTATAATCTAAGGGCCACTGCTAACAAATATGTAACCTATAACACTAATATTGAATGTATAAGGAGGCAGTTAATTTACATAGGTACTAAAATGATAAAACTCATTCCAAATCACTTTCTCATGGACAATAAGATCAGCGGAAAAATTAAACTGGATATAAAAAACTGGACATACAGTAATTTCTTCTTCCATTTAGATATATGACTCGAGATTTCTGCTCCAGCATTGTTTTTTCATTTTTCAGTGGACTCGCATACCTTTATTTTGAGTACCTATTCCTCTGTTTTCTTCCTTCCCCCCATTTCTCCCTTACCTTTTTCCCTCATTACTTATCTTCTCTTCTTTGCCTGCCTATTACATGGGAAACCATAGTTGGCTAGGTATCTTCCTCTCTTTTTTTCTCTTCTCCAACACACTTCTTCTTCTTCTTCTTCTTTTTCTTGACCCCCTCTGCCGTTACAGCGTAGGGGTACCAGCCTCGGTCCATCTCCTCCATGCAGTCCTATCCTCAGCCATTCTTCTCATATCTCTCATTGTCTTGCCTCTCTCCCTCCCCAATTCCTCCAGATAGCCTTCCCAGTTCATCCTAGGTCTACCTCTCCGTCTCTTTCCTTCCCTCCTAGCCTCCACCACTTCCTTTACTGGGCGACATTCTTGCATTCTAGTGAGGTGTCCAAACCATTTGAGTTGCCTTTCTTTTATGTCTTCCATCAGTGCTCTTCTTCCCACTTCTCCTCTCACTCTCTCATTTCGCCATCTATCATGTCTTGTCTTTCCTATTGCTCTTCTGTGGTACCTCATTTCTGCTGCAGTAACCTTACTCCAGTGTTTCTTGAGGGTTACCCAGCTTTCAATGCCATAAATGAGAGTTGGAGCAAACACACAA
This sequence comes from Nilaparvata lugens, assembly GCF_014356525.2. Lineage (NCBI taxonomy): Eukaryota > Metazoa > Arthropoda > Insecta > Hemiptera > Delphacidae > Nilaparvata > Nilaparvata lugens. The sequence continues at coordinate 45,089,458 of NC_052504.1, read as the reverse complement.
TTAAATATTCTTTTCTTTGTCGTCATATTTAACTCTCTTTTGCCAACCACGGTGCTGTTCAGCTGGAAATATACATTCATTGCTTTTTTCACTCTGTTTGCAATTTCTCTATCTAGTTTTCCATCTGCACAGATAATTGCTCCCAGATACTCGTACTGGTCTACCTCATCCAGGGCCTTTCCTTTGCATGTTATTCCACAGCTCTCTCTCTCCTCTCCCACGCTACCCTCATAATCTTGCTTTTGCTCGTATTCACCTCCATGATCTTCTTGACAAAACCTTTTCCCATACGTCAACTGCCTTCTGGAGTTTCCTTGTACTGTCTTCCATCAGAACAATATCATCTGCGAATACCAAGGCCTGTAAGTATACTGGTCTAAGATTTTTATGACCCACTTTCATTTTTGGGGTGTTTCTTTTGCAATACTTTAGTATGCTGTTCATAAAGATTATAAAGAGCAGGGGGCTGAGGCTATCTCCTTGTTTCATACCCTTTCTCATATCAAATTCCTGAGATACCTCCCCATCTATCCTTACCACTCCAACCGTTCTCCTATACAACGTTTGTACTGCTCCTATCAATCTGTCGCTGACTTCCAACTCTCTCATGGCACTCCATATTTCTCTTCTTGGGACCGAATCAAATGCAGCTTTCAGGTCTAAGAATGCCATAAATAGGTCTTTTCCTTCCTCCATATATATCTCCAACACACCCAACCACAAAGCCCATGGTTTTTTATATTTGTAACATTTTATTGTGTTTTATTTGTTTCAAATTCTTTGTAATTTTGTTTTGTCTTGTTATGTGTGTTTTTAATAAATAAATTGATTGATTGATTGATTTTTGATGTGAGCAGCTCTTCAACAGATCTGACGGAGAGGATGAGTGAGTCTTTTGATGTTGCATTGGTGTGGTTCAGGTCAAACCTCCTCAAGCTAAATGAGGAGAAAACCCAAAGAATAATTTTCAGTTTGAGGAATATTGTGGATCAGGAGAGAAGTGTACAACTTCTTGGTTTTCACCTTGATCCAAAATTAACCTGATCAGCAATGATCAATCATGAATGATTAATGAATAATCCATTTGTCAGCTGATTGATTATGAATAATTCTATAGTCTGATTGATCCTATCTTCAAAGTAGATTATATATATATATATATATATATATATATATATATATATTATATATATATATATATATATATATAGTGATATCAGAGTATGGAGAAATTCCGTTTATTTTCTTATTATCCTTGAAATGCAAAATTTCAAAAAACCTTGTTTATACATCGACGCGCATTTGAAAAAGGAATATTTCTGCCAAATCTCCTCCTACGCATTTGGCCGTAATCGCGTTACAAATAGACAGATAAAAGCAAATTGAGTTTAAACATAGACCTCAGAGCAAGTACCTTTATTCCACGTTAAAAGTATTATAAACCCATTTCTATGTATAACTTATTTATGTGTAGTGGCATTATAAACAATAAAAGTTCACCGACAAAACAGTCACTCTTCACATAGCTCATTTATATCTATCTGTAGTGTTTGTATTAATAGACTATTGTAGCCTATAATGTTCATTCAACAAAATTCTAATACCGTATATTGGACACCATGACTCAAGGGTAATGCAATAAAATCCATTTTTTGATATGATGATCTTTCTATTCCCTTATTATGCTCAAACAACCATAAAAATCATTATAATACTGAAAAAGAAAAATTTAGTGCAATATTTATATATTATGATTTCGAATGATTATGGATGATTTTGATGTTTTATCGTGACAGGTATCTATGACAGGTATCTTTCTTCCCAGAGCCAACGAAATTAGACCCAATAGTGACAGTGTTATTGACAAGCCATTTAGTGATAACAGCTGACTCATCCCTACTAATAGTATCACTTATTATAATTTTTTATAAAGATTGTCTGGGGTGAGGGAAGTCTTGCAGTTTTATTAGCAATATGGGATTTTTATTACTCATAAAAGAGTTGTAAGTCGGTGAGGTTGGCGAGGATACATGCATAGTGATTTTGAATCAGGCAAAACTGCTTTTCAGTTCCACCTACAGATGCCAGCACTGATCAGAACATTAGAATACATCGCATCCTATACTGTACAGTATGCCTGAATAGTATAGTTATATCCAATGCCTTTTAATCTCTCTTCAAAGCTCATCAAGCTCTGTCATTCATTTTCTAAGTCGTAAATTATTTTTTACAGTTATATGAGGAGGCACAACAGGCTTATGCCCAAAACTGTCCCTTTTCAAATTATACTACAGTCCAAATCAAAACCTAGGTTAAGCTACTAACACTTATCAAAATAACAATTTATTCTCACTTCAATTACAAATAGATATACCTACTATGAATTTGATTTAGAATGATATACTATGTTTGCTACAATATTTGTTAATATAAGTTACGGAAGCCTCAGCTGACGTCTTTCACTATCTCTATGGAGACAGCTAAGATTATGATGTTGATTAAATAAACAATCATTCTTTGTCTGAGTTTGAATGAGACGTTTTATTCCTATCTACTTAACTGGTGCCGAAACCAAAATATTATCTAGTATTTTTAGTTGAAGTTAATAGGAATTTTCGGATAGATTTTGAAAATGCCAAGGAGGAAAAAGGAAATTGCATCAAATATTGAAATTACCGGGAAAGAACCACCACTTATGGACGTGAAATGTCTCATGAATTTGATCGGATCAATTCAGGAGTTCCAAGGAGAGGTAAAAGAACTTAGTCTATTCTTGGAGAGAATGGATGCCATCCATTCTCAAATTATTGACAGCAATTTTGATGAATTAACAACTACAAACCTGCATTCGTTTTTCTTGTCTAGAATAAGTACATCAATTATGGTTGATTTGGGAGTATCGTTCAGTTCATCTTGGGAGGATGTTAAAAAAGCCCTTAAAGAACGTTATGCAGGTGCAAGGAAATCAGTCTCTGCAATGGCAATGAGAGTGTTGGAATTGAATCGTGATTTGGGAGAGTCAATTGGTAGTTTTGCCAATCGGTTATCGCAATTGGTTAAAGAATTGAAATCGAAAGTTTTAGATTCGTGTAATACTAAAGAGGAAGGGGTATGGAGAAATAAAATCTATGAAGAGTTATCAATGGAAGTTTTGTTAAGAGCAGCTTCGGAGCGAGTATGTACGAGTGTGAAAATTGCAAAACCTCAGTCTTTAGAAGAGACTATTCAAATTGTCAAAGATGAGGAGTCTTATTGGAAAGAAGCTAGTCATAGACACTAAAATTGGAGAGTGGTTGAGAAAAAGAGAAGATATTCACTTAATAGTAGAACCTCTCCTGTTTATGGTAACAGATCGAACCAGAAATGGAGAACTGATGTAAAGGGATTGGTTACTAATGGGAAAGGAAATAGAAAGGAAAGAGAAGGGAAATTAGCACGAAACGAGTGTTGGGAGTGTAGGGAAGAAGGGCATTTTGGAAGAGAATGTCCTTACATTTATAGAAAGGAAGTTACCCAAAAAAAAGAATTTTGGAAGAAGAGAAGTCAATGCTTTGAGGAGGAAGGAAAATCGCAAAAAAATTTGGAAGGTAGTTCTGATGGAGAGAGTTTAACTCACTCCTCAGATAGTGAAAATAGCTGTTACCGTTATGAAAGTCAATATCGAGAGAAAAATGAAAAAGACTGGCCTGAATTGAAGGAAAATAAATCAACCAAATTATCGACAAAGAAAGGTAGGAATAAAGATTGAGGATTTCGGATGAGGAATATAGGTAGCAAGGAACAAAAAGTGGATTGCAAAAAAGGAGAGCTACCTATATTTTATGTGAAGAGTTGGGATGTTTATTGCTTGTATGATACAGGATCGGACAGTACAATAATTCGGAAGAAGCATTAATAAAAATTGATCATAGTTTGAAAATAGAAGGGTGTTCTTGTGAAATGTCAACTTTGACAGGAAGAAAAGCTTTAAAAGAGGAAGTAGATTTAAATCTGTTTGGATTGATTGGTTTTAAAAAAATTATGAGAGTTCATGTATCAACAGAAATAATGAACAACAAGTATGATGTGATAATTGGTTGTGATATGATGAGAGATCTTGGAGCTGCTCCTATCAATATAAATGGTCAATGGATAATCAAGTTGGGGGATAGAAATTATAAATCGAAAAATTCAATTGCTAAAGAAAAACATTTACTAATGGGTTCCATTGTGAGAGGAAATTGTAATGAACAATTTATAGACAAGGAACAAGAAAAATTAGCATTCTATATGCTGGAAAAGTATAAGGACACTTTATATAATGAAGGAGAGAGTCTGACAACAACAGGGAGAGTTCAGCACTCAATTCAATTAAAGTCATCAAAACCAATATTTATAAAAGCCAGAAGGTATCCACATGCAATGAAAAAAATCATTAGAGAACACATTAAGGATATGCTAGAACAGGGCATTATAAAAAAGTCTATCTCTCCATTTTGTAATCCATTATGGGTTGTACCAAAAAAGTCTTCCCCTGGAGAACCGCCAAAACATAGGGTGGTTGTAGATTTCTGAGTTTTAAATGATCAAACAGAGTTGGAGAGATATCCCTTTCCAAGGCTAGAGGATATGATTGACAGAATGGAAGGAGCTAAAGTTTTCAGCACTCTGGATCTAAAGTCGGGATACCATCAAATAAGAATGAATCCAAGGGACATGGAGAAGACAGCATTTAGCTTTGAGAGAGGACATTATGAATTTACAAGGATGCCTTTTGGGTTGAAAAACGCAGTACCAACGTTTCAAAGGCTGATGGATGAGTTTTTAGAAGACATAAATGAAGAAGCAATACAAATCTACATGGATGATATCATTGTGTTCAGCAAGAATCTCGAAGATCATAAAGCACATCTCACACAGTTATTTGAAAGAATAAGGAAGTTTGGCCTTAAGCTGTCAAAGGAAAAAACTAACTTGTGTCAATCTGAAGTGAAATTCATGGGTCATGTGATTTCGGAAAGTGGAGTTCGTCCTGACAGCCAGAAAATTAGTGCAATAAAAGACATTCCAATTCCAAAGAATTTGAAAGAGATAAAAACATTTTTAGGCATGGTCGGCTATTATAGAAAATTCATTCACAAATTTGCACAGATGACTGAACCATTAACAAACTTATTAAAAAGAGGTGTGAAGTTCCACATATCATCAGATGTTATCCAAGCAGTTGAAAAGTGTAAAGAAGCAATTTGTTCAACGCCTATACTTCAGTTTCCAGATCTTCAACAACCCATTACATTAACAACAGATGCTAGTGGGGAAGCAATAGGAGGTGTACTATCCCAAAATGAGAAACCGGTTGCTTTTGCAAGCAGGAAACTTACTCCGGCCGAGAGGCGTTATAGTACAATTGAAAGGGAATTTCTTGCTATTGTATGGTGTGTTGAGAATTTTAGACCATACCTTTACGGAAATGAATTTGTGCTAAGAACAGATCACATGCCACTTTTATGGATGAATAAGCTGAAAGAAACATCCGCCAGGATAACCAAGTGGAAAGAAAAATTGGCTGTTTACTCATTCAAAATTCAACACATTAAAGGAGTAGATAATGTAGTTGCTGATTGTTTATCTCGGAATATAAATCCTCTACAAGTGAAGCAAATTAATTTGGAAGTGATGGAAAATTGCATTATAAATGATAAACGTAATCAAATAATTCTTGAAAGACAAAACTTTGGAGGTATAACAAAAACTACCCATCGTTATGGCCCAATTCATACTTATACAATTACAATTGGCCCTCAGGCGACAGATGATGAACTGAAACATACAATAAAGCAGTTGATGGTAAGGGGGAAAGTTTATTTCATATTTTCCAAGGAAAAAGATTTTATTGATAAAATTAAGAGCTTTCATAAAGATGAATGCTGGGACTCAAAAATACACTTGATAATTTGTGATAGACAAGTTAAAACAGTTGAAGATAGAAGAGAACAACAAGAAGTTGTAGAACAATATCACATTGGAAGGACCAACCATAGAGGGGAAAAGGAAACGTTGCAACACCTGAAACGGCAGTATTATTGGCTGAATATGGCCAAAACAATAAGAAATGTGCTGGGAAAGTGTGCAGCATGCAATATAGCAAAATATGACAGAAAGCCTTACAAGACGCCTCAGATGGTCACACCTACTCCCGCAAGACCAGCAGAAATAATTCAAGTTGACATTTTCTATTACAATAAACTGAAGTATCTTACTACAATCGATTGTTTTACAAGGCTTGCTTCTGCATGGATTTTAAAGAATAAAACAGCCAAGTGCATGGAACAAAATTTACTAGCATTTTTTGGGCTCTTCAATACCCCCAACATGTTGTTAATGGATAAAGGAAAAGAATTCGACAACAATCGGATCAAAAAACTTTTAGAGGAACTTGATATCGACAGCCACTTCACTACAGTAGGACATCCGCAATCTCATGGAATGATGGAACGTTTACATAGCACGCTAACTGAACATTTGCACTTATTAGAAGTTGATAGAAACATCTGTGGGGAAGAAGCAATGGCAAGAGCTATTCTGGCATATAATAGTAGCATACATTCTTCAACAAATTTTTCACCATTTGAGTTAGTTGAGCATCCAGAGGAGCATAGAGAAGTGGAGAGAAAAATCATGAACGAGAAAGTTCGGAGGACAAAAAAGTATAATTTGGAGGTGGCTGAAGACATGAATAAAATAAAAGTAGGTGACATAATCTTCAAGAAAAATCATCACAAGAGAACGAAATCGGATCATAGATTTGTTGGACCATATGAAGTGATTTATCTACTACTTAGGAACCGAGTGGAGGTAAAAAAGCAACACAACAATGGACGAGCTAGACATGAAATTGTGCATTTGAGTGAGATTAGAAGATCGAAAAGGAACTATAATGAAGATGAGTAAGGAAAGATTTCCAAAATGTTTTTATTATGTTGTTTTCCATGTTTTGTTTTTATGAGTTCTATTTACATCTCTATAATAGAGATAGTGAAGACTGGAGGGGGGTAGTTACGGAAGCCTCAGCTGACGTCTTTCACTATCTCTATGGAGACAGCTAAGATTATGATGTTGATTAAATAAACAATCATTCTTTGTCTGAGTTTGAATGAGACGTTTTATTCCTATCTACTTAACTTATACTATGTACTATTCTACACTAACAGCATCCAGTTACTATTTTAGACTTTCTGAAGTAAACATGTTCTCTAAAAAAGATAAATAAACGAAAATGAGTTTTCCTTGCTGAACTTTTCTTCTCGTGAGATCCGCTGGATGATCCCACACATGCACCCGTTCACACTCTTTCATTATGGTATCGACAGATGACAGAATTTCCAGCTGTTTTTCCAAGGAATTTCAGCCACTCAACTTATTATCCATTTATAAGTCTTCACCAAATTAGAGTCAAATATACCCTAGGTTGAGATTATCTTACTTTAAATTATAAATGATTTTATTGCCTTTAAGCCATCAAATACAGCAATTGGTTTGTCAAAGTTTACAAGGTACTAAAATTGGTTTTTAATAAATATAGAGTTCAGTCTATCAAAATACAGAAATATCACAGTAAGATTCAGGTACTTTTGTAAAACACATTGATAGTCCTTTCAGGAACACATTCATTTCATACATAGGAGTTTGTATCAGAAAATTATATGTGCCCCGGAGAAACTCCTTGGTTGGTAGAGACCTAGCTGCTGCCGGAAGCCTGTTGAAAAGTCTGGCATTTAGGTTGCTAGGGCTATTCCTCACTCTGCTCAGCCTTGTGAATGGAATGTCGACCTGGTACCTGCCTCTGGTGTCAAAGTTGTGGATGTCACTACGCAGTCGCATACTCTCCACAGAAATCTTGAATTTTTTCAGTGATACGAAGATGTAGAGGCATATCACTGTCATGATGGATTCGGCACAGAAGAGAGGACGACAGTGGTCAATAATTCCTGAGCCAGTAATAATTCGTATGGCCTTCTTTTGAAGCAGGAGAATTCTATTAACTCCACTAGCTGCACCCCAATGTTCAAGGCCATACAACATGATTCCTTGGAAGAATGAGAAATAGGCTGTCTTGACATAGTCCTTTGGCACACTGAGCATAAGCTGCCTTAATAAGAAAATCACCTGTGATAGTTTCTTGCAGATGACTTCAATGTGGGGGTTCCAGGTTAATTTTGGATCAAGGTGAAAACCAAGAAGTTGTACACTTCTCTCCTGATCCACAATATTCCTCAAACTGAAAATTATTCTTTGGGTTTTCTCCTCATTTAGCTTGAGGAGGTTTGACCTGAACCACACCGATGCAGCATCAAAGGACTCACTCATCCTCTCCGTTAGATCTGTTGAAGAGCTGCTCACATCAAAAATGGTGTTATCATCTGCACAGGCTGCCAACCTATTACCTAGTGCACAAGGTAGATCATTTGTCATTATTATGAAGAGCAGGTGGCCGAGTATGGTCCCTTGTGGGACCCCATGTGGAATAGCCTTCATTGCAGAAACCCTACCATTCACCTGGACCACCTGGCGACGACCAGATAGGTAAGATTTCAGGAGTCCTAATGAGACATCAGTGACCCCATAAAACTCCAACTTGCACAGCAGAATCTGGTGGTCCACTGTGTCAAAAGCACGGCTCAAATCACACAATGTCAAGCCTGTGAAACCCCTGCTCTCAAAGCTCTGAAGCACGACCTTCAAGAGACTTTCTACTGCCTGGGTTGTTGTTCTTCCAGCCCTAAACCCGTACTGAGCATCCACCAACAGTCCAGCACTCTCAAAATACAAGCATAACTGTTTCTTGATTATGCTCTCAAAGATTTTGGAGAACACAGGTAAGATTGCAATAGGCCTGAAGTTACCCGGTAGATCAGTTGAACCCTTCTTGTAAATGGGTACAGTCTTAGCAATCTTTAGTAGAGCAGGAAAAACACCCTCCACAATGCATGAGTTCAAGCAGAAAGTTAGAGGTACATGGATTGGAATGATGACTCTTTTTATGAGATTCACCGACAAATCGAAGAAGTCCTTACTTTCAGAATTTTTCAGCTTACTCACAACATCCAACACTTCTTCACAAGATACTGGGCAGAGCACAAATTTTGTTTCTGGCCTGGGCATAGCATTTAGGAACTGCATGGCCGAAATATAAGGGGTGTTAATAGAAGCACGAACTGTAGCAACTGAATCCACAAAGAAGGAATTGAAGATATCAGGCTCTATACGTGTGGTCCTCTGCTGAGAACTCATTTCTCTCTTGATCACCTTCCATGCTGCAGAGCACTTATTTTGCGAGGAGTTTATCTGCTGGGCATTCATTTATTTTTGGCTCTCAAGTGTTTCTCCTTGAAGTCCTTTTTCAGTGACATATATAACTGTTTAGAATCAGCTGTCCTTAGATTGGTGCTCATAAGCAAGAATGACCCAATTCTTGAGGACAGTTAATTCTTGACTCATCCAATGCAGCCTTGTCCTGTTCTTGGTCCACTTTTTTGCAGTCTGTAGCCTTTCTGGAAAGACACTGTCAAACAGGTACTTGAAATGGCTGAAGAATTTATTAAAGCTATCTTCTGGAAGACCAGGTGTCATAATTTCGTTCCAATCCACCAGATACAGCAGATGTTTGAAATAGTTTATCTGACTTTCAGTAACTGGACGCACAAGTACCTTCTTAGGGGAACTACTGGAGATGTCAGAACAGGTGTCAGACAGTGTCAGACATATAGCTTCATGATCACTCAAAGCATAATTTTTTATAGAAACACTGTACAAACTCTCTGGTAAGTTGGTCACCACATTGTCCAGACATGCATCCATCCTAATAGGCTCACTCACAGTGCAGTACAGGTTCAATGACCTCATTGAATTGACAAAGCTGATTGTATTAGTAGCTGAATCATCAAGGAAATTGAAATTGAAATCCCCGCCCAAAACAATGTGGTGGTTGAGCATTCTATTGAAGATGTAGAGAATGACAGATTCCAGATTTCCAGGAATTTGGGTCACCATTGGGTGAACGGTATACACTTATAATTATTAGCTTGGGCTCCAGCAAAGTGACACAAGCCAATTCAAAATGAAGCTCCTTACAGTGGTGATAAATATCCAGGTTCAAGTGTTTTGCTTTGTTATGGTCCAGTAAATCCTTTGACACAAAGATTGCAACTCCTCCATGTTTATGTGTGATTCAACTAAAAGAGCTAACTAGTAGATAATCTTCAAAGTTTACCATCTTCAGCTGGTCCTCACATAGCCAGTGCTCAACAAGGCATAATACTTTATAACTCCCCTTACAAGTTGCCAATTCAATATCTAGTCTTTTAGCTAAATTAAGACACTGAACATTGCTAAACAGGACATTGAAACCGGGGTCAGAAACTTTAACACCGTTAGGCCCAGATTCAGAACTATACTGAGTCTCAAGAAAATTATTGGATCCAGAAGCTAAGTATTTTCCCCTTTTTGTAAAGCCTTCAAGTTTAAATTGCTGTTATTGCTACTTTGCTTTCTTGTAAAGTATTTTGCTACATGAGTATTTTTTGGCCAGAAATCTGCCTTATACACAATATCAAACTCACTATCCAGAACACCCACCTTGAATGAAGCATAAGAATCTGGGTGATTCGAGACAAGTTTCTCAACAGTAGAATTACTAATTCTTTGATTCTTAAGAAATTCTGAAAGGCTCTCACAAGTTGTACCTGGTATGAATCTTGAGACAAAAAGAATTTTTTGTGGTCCCTAATCGATAGATTCTCTACACCAATCAAACTACCAGTAATAAAGTTCTTGTTTTTCCTGGTATTAGCATTACCATTTGATTTCGGAGTAACAGAAAGTTTAGTGTTCAATGCAGTTTCTTTCTGCAGTTGCAGATTTTCTTTTCTAAGTTTGTGTCCTTTCTTCCTAACCACTGTAGACCAGTTGTTGTCAATGGGATCTCCAGCATTATTTTTTATGGATTGTCAGACGAATCTAAGGGTGGGGTGGATAAGGAATAACTTTTATCAAGGTTCTCAGAAACACTCGTCGATTGTTTTGCATGATGAGAGTTTAGATTCAAAACACTTCCGCCAACGTCAGAGTTCGATTGTTTGTGTAAATCGATGTCAAGTCTACTAGTACCCATTGTCGATAATTCATTGTCAACAATATCGATCTTGACCATCGATCTTCTACGATTTGATGTTGATGACATGACCTGCAATAATTTAGGTTGTTGATGTTGTTGTTGCTGGTGCTGGCTGTTTTGCTGTTCGACAGGTCCGTTCATGCATCTTTCAACACGTTGCGAATGCACAGGCATATTATTAAGTTTTTTGTCCAATAGATTTTCTACTTTCGTAAGGAGAGAATCCTTCAACGAATCAATTTTTACATTCAATTGACATATCTCAATTGATAGCGCCAGAATATGGTCGGCACCAATTCTACGAAGCTCGCCTAACCTTGTTTCGCAGGTTTTACAATGCCACTGTACAGTTTTGCCGAGATATTGTATTTTTATATAATCATCCGATGAAATTGAAACACATGATGCGTGGAACCATATATCACAAAATGCCTCACACATCAATGCCGGTTCATTATCATTAACCACTAATCCGCACACACCGCACTTGTATTCAACACCATCATCCGCCATTTTTTTTATATAGCGCTATTGGTTGACATTCAGAATAACTCTACTTCTGAAGTCCCAGATGAAATTTAATTACTTAATAATCTTGGTTTCAAGATATTACCAATTGTGTTCGAATTATCACCAATATTTTATAGCTCCATGTACCAGATTTACTAAACAAAATATTCTCCAAGTCCTAGCACTCGTCCATACTCGTTTGAAATACTTGGTTTGCAGAGGGGTGTCATTTATATTGTATGGAATTTCAAATTTGCAAGTATTTTAACGTTTGATCTTTTGGCATAGGCTATCTTGGGAACTTCCGGGATAATTTCTATCCTTTCAATGTCCTTCAGTGAGTTATCCCTGGGTTGAGAGCTAGTGCAATCAAATATTCATATCATAAACCTACTATGTTCCAAATTTCGAAAAAATCGTTAGAGCCGTTTTCGAGATCCGTTGAACATAAATATTTACCCATATAACAACATAACCAGATAACCATATAAATATATATAAATATACAGGAATTGCTCGCTTAATATAATAGGATAAGTGAGTTTTCTATCTTGGAGAAAACAAATAACAGTTTTTAAGAGTAAATTATGATTCAACTAAGAGCAGATACTTATGGATGAGAAAACTGCGTGAGGTCAACTGTTCGCAGAACTACTAGTTACACTGAATGGTATGACAAGCTGTAATGGTAACACATCTCCTAGAATAGAATCACTTGAATTTCTGTCAGATGTATGGAAGACACAAAATGAAGTGGAGCAGTATAATATTGGAAATAAAAGGTGAGTAAGAGATTAGAAGAGCTACAAGAAGGGACAGAATTGCAATCAAATATAGGAATAAAAGTCGATTTGAAAACCTGGAAGCATTGTATGTGTCCAGAGAGAACCCACACATAGAATTGTATTATAAAATTAGAATATAGCTAGCTAGATGTTTTAAAATATACACCCAGTAGGAATAACGAAAGAGTTACTTTCTGTATCTGATGTTTGTATAATAATATTATAAAATAAAGAAAATTATTGTAACCTTGTATGATACCTATCCAATTCCCAATAAGATGAGATTGAAACTCAATTCTCAAAGTCAAGTATCATTTATTTGGAAATGAACTCACTGCAAGTGGATGTGAGCCCCACTTTCACATTTATCAACTTGAATGTCTACAAGAGAGGTATGTGTTAACTCAGCTTTATACTCAGGTTTACTTAGACTGCCTACATTTGGCTCTCACTCACTCCTACAGTGGGACATTTTGTGGTAAGGGAGCAATAATGTCACACAGACTAGTTGGAACAGGATTTTGATGCTGATAAAGACTAGTGGGTGTCATGTGACAGGACTATGATGTGTTCTTTTGAATAAACTACTCTACCTATCAATGTAATGCATGAGAAGTAGGTTTCAATTTATTTTTCAAAGTTACAAAGTCATTTTTTCTCAAGAGCTCCTGCAATTTTCCCAGAAATGAGATTCATGTCAGTTGATAGGGCTATTCAGAGTATAAATTTGAAGAAAATCATTAGAGCCATTTTTGAGAGATACATTATAGAAATTCAACAAAATCCATTTTTCTCAAGAGCTCCTGCAATTTTCCCAGAAATGAGACTCATGTCGGTTGATAGGTCTTATTCAGGGTATAAATTTGGAGAAAATAATTAGAGAAAACCGTGAAAAGCATGGTTTTTTAGTCATTATCTGCCATCTTGAATTGAATTTGTATTGTCAGATCCTCATAGTATGGTACCTCAATTTTTGGAACCTATATTAATAGGACAAGCATGAGTATTGATAAATTTGGATGTCATTTGAGTAGAAAAACAAGAGGCTGAAGAATTATATTACAGAATATCGTTGAGTTTAGCAAAAATATTTATATACCACAGAATGCTGCTCTCAATAATATGAAACGATGGATGTATTTAACTGATTCAAACTTACTCCACCCTCTTCAACAAATAAATTCAAATTTTGGTATGAATTCACCCGATAAGAGTGTTCAAGAGAATTTTTAACACCTAAGTAAGTCCAACATTCCTTCTAAAATAAATTATTAACTGGAAATGGAAAATTCTCAGATTTGTACAATCATATCAAGAATACAAATTTTTGGTTGAAATTCATTTTCAAATTAATAAAAAACTTGTAAAAAAAGTACTGATCTTAATTAGTCATAGTAGTTTACAAAATTATAATACAATTATAAAACAAACATTTTTCCCTACTGAAATCTAAGGTTAGTTAGTTCTTTAGAAATCACTTAGAAATCAACTGTTAGCTCTTTCTTACCAAGAAAATCAATAAGTTCAGTTTGAATTTTGATGAGTAGTTTTGTTCAACTGTTCAACGAAATTCAGAAGTTGTTTCAAAGAGTCAAAAAAACTATTTATACTGTGGGGACTCCAACCTGGGGCTTCATATTGATAAGCTGCATAAGACCACAAAAAATTGCTTGAGAACGAACATGTTGATCAAAACGAACTCATAAGTTTGCTATCACTAAGTCCATCACTTTGAATCATTTTATAAATAATTGGATTGAACTTACAATGAAAATATTATTCAATAACTGCAAATTATTAATAACAAGAAATGCAATAACAAGCAATTAGTTGGGTCAAGAATGAAGATTTAAAAATAATGTAAACAATATCAAATTCACAATGCCTTATTAGGAGATTCATTTAAAATATCTACATTACTCAAAGTAGCTCTTGGTAATCATTAAATCTATCACAACATAATAATAATTACTAATTTTAGTGAAGTTGTAACTTATTATCTATTCTTGTGAAGCAAATTTATGAGTTCGTTTTGATCTACATTTCCCCAAGCAAATATAGTGATGTAGTTGATAGCGTTGCAAACTCTAATCTGGAGTCTTGTGTTCATATCCCAGGGATTAGAGAAATTTTTCTGTAACTTGAAAATCCAATATTATACAAATATAATTATGATAAACATAATTATTATTAAATAATTGAATAGAATACTGATGTAAATAATTGTTAAATAATTAAATTATAAATAAATCAATTGGTTTTAATTATAATTATTATTATATAAAGTGGAACAATTGAATTAGGCCACCTCTCTTAGGAAGGGGGAAATTGAATTAGGTCACACCTCTTAGGGGTGTGGGGGAGGGAATTTAATTAGGCCACACCCCCTAATAAAAATATTTTCCTCAGTGTTTAATAGAAATTCTTGCTGTAAACATCTCCTCCCTGGCCTATAAATTTACAGGGCTCATTCCAACAGAGAATTCAGTCGGGGCGGGGTGGTGGTTGAGATAACATCTCTCAACCTTGACCTTGACCTTGGTGTTGAATGGAGGCTCAATGGGTACAAAACCCCTACTATGGTAGTCAAGAAAGAAGTAATAATTAAAAAGCGAATAAAGAAGAATTGAAATTTATAGAGGTATTATAAACATTCACACAGCCCACCACTAAAGCTGCAAATGCCAGCCAACTTACACCAACAAAAGCCGTCTGACCTCCGCCTCGAAGAGATCACGCCCATCAATGGCCCGGACTGTAGCTGGAAGATCATTCCACAGCCTACAACCTGTGCCTGCGAATCGAAAGTCGTCGTTCCATCAATGGGGAAAGCCAACAGCAAGTTCTAGAATATCCTTACAACCCTTAATAATATAGGCAGGGGGACCATCAGGACCAGCTGAGCAAGTTGCTTTTAGCTTATCAACCGTAGAGCTGACCCAATCATCTGAAATAGAAGGGATAATCAGCGTATCAATGTTATAAGTGGGTCTATTGGTATCAAGGTGAGGTAGGTCATTCCCGGAGAACTCCAGCTGTAGGTGAAAAGTAAACACAGAAAAGGATAGTGGTTGTAATAATAATAATAATAATAATAATAATAATATTTTATTCTCAAAAAAAGTATAACAAAAACAATGTAATACAGTTGAAAAACGTCACAGATAAATAACATAATAACATTAAATATCAATCTTAAAATAAAACTCTAATAACATTTAACAATTCATTAAATTTGCAAAATTTAGATAATAATTTTTTTCACTCTAACAAGAATTCGTCAACCTCATAGAAAGCCTTCTTACTGAGAAAAGAATATAGTTTTGTTTTGAATTGTTTTTCTTCAACAATACTTCTCAAATCAGCCGTAAGTTTCGCAAAAAACTTTTGTCCCCTATAAGTAGGTGTTTTCTCAAATACACTCAGGCTATGTCTCTCAACTGAAATGTTATTCCTTCCTCTAGTGTTATAGCCATGAATATCTGAGTTAACTTGGAATGAATTCAACCTATCCTCCACATGTAATATTGATTTGAAAATGTACAATGATGGAACAGTTAAAATACTTAGGCTACTGAAAGACTCCCGACATGTCTGTGGAAATTTGAGCCTCTCCAGGTATCTTATTGCGGACTTTTGCAAAACAAAAATTCTTTGAATGTTTTGCTTCGAGGTACTCCCCCATAATTCAATGCCATAAGCAATGTGGGATTCAATCAGTGCATAGTAGACACTTTTTGCTGTTGTTTTAGGCACCTGTTTAACAATATTTCTAAATGCAAAAAGTGACCTACTCAATTTCAATGATATTTTGTTCACATGATCCCCCCAATTAAGCTTGGAATCCATCGACAAACCTAACATGTTCACAACAGTACAACTTTCAATGTTCGTTTCACCAAGTGTTATGGTGGGGTGAAAAGGACGATACTTATAATCAAAGCTGATGACATGACTTTTGTTTGAATTTATAGTGAGGTCTGAATCATTAAAAAACTGCACAACCTCATTTGCCATGTTATTTGCCTCAATCTCCAAGTCTATGAGATCTGATCTCTTAAATAGCAAGGTACAATCATCGGCATAGAGAGTAATTTTATCAGTGACAGGAACATTGAATTGAATATCATTTATATATAATATGAAGAGTAATGGCCCTAAAATGGAGCCTTGTGGTACACCTCGTGTCAATGGTGACTTGGCTGAGTTTACTAACCCATTAGGAGTAGATACATGTGTACTGGAACCTGTTGCTCATGTATGATGCTATCAATCTATTCGCCACGCCTCTAATTCCGAGCTTTGATAACTTGTATAAAAGAATATCGATATTGACACTATTAAAGGCTCTTGACAGGTCCAATAGGAGCGCAGTTACATAATCACCAGCATCAATCCCTTTCACGACTCAAAAAAATTTACCGCTGCAGTGATTGTTGACTTTCCCTTCATAAAACCATATTGACAATTGAAAAGCAAATCGAATTTTAACAGATAACTCATAATTCTATCATGAATGAGCCTCTCAAAAACCTTTGACAACGTATTTAAAACTGAAATAGGTCGATAATTATTAATATCCATAACATTACCTTTTTTTAGGATAGGAATCACTTTGGCTATTTTCAATAAGTCTGGAAATATACCTGTCTTAAACATTGAGTTAATAATGAATACCAATGGTTCTGCTATTTCATGACAACATGCCTTAATTACTGACACCGGGATTTCATCTGGGCCCACAGCCTTTTTAGCTTTTAGGTTTTTTATAACTCCCACAACCTCATTGACATTTGTGGGAAAAAGAAAAAAATTTTGGAACATTCTTTATGACTTTTCTTTTTCAATGATTCTTGTGCTGCAGAGTTTTCATCTGCTGGAGCCATGGATACAAAAAAGTGATTAAAACTTTCAGCTATGGACTTGCTGCCTGTAATCATTTTGTTATTATATTCAATTTCGGTGGGCATTGATCTTTTTTTGTTACTCCCTCTAAGTCTATTCACAATCTCCCAGCTAGACTTGGTTCTGTTGGCAGAGGAAAGTATATATTCACTGAAATGTTTTTTCTTTGCCTCTTCAACCTTATTGTTATAATGCTCCTTTACTTTTTTAAGTAGTTGTATGTCTATGTCCACTCCTTCACTAACTCTCGTTTTTGCTATCTCTAGAAGAGATCTCATTATTTCTATCTCCTTAGTCATCCACTGACCTTTCAAACGTTTTCTTAGCCTATTATCATTTAATCTCTTGCTGACTGTTTTGACCGGACAATGTACCTTGAAAAGATAGAGCAGATTCCTATGGAAATTTATAAATTGTAGATCTGGATCGGATTGGTCATAGACCGCCCTCCAGCTCTCAACACTTAATGCCTGTCTCAAACATTCTATGTTCTGTTCATTACAATCATGCGCACCTGTTGAACTCTTTTTCTGCATCCTGAAATCTTCCTCATGAAATACCGAGAATACTTGAGCTGTATGATCAGATATAAATGTATGCAAAACACTAACCATATAGCCTTCTTCAGGTATATTTGTAACTACATTATCTATAGCTGTAGCACTATTTGCAGTTATTCTGGTTGGAATATGTACAGTATATTAAGATAAACCAAATTGATTTAAGGTATTTAATAAATTTCTTTTGATAGGAGAGTCGTTTAGAATATCAATATTATAATCACCCGCCAGTATTATATTGTATTCAATGGTTACAAGCAAATCATCCATCATCGACTTGAAATTTTCAAAAAATAAATTAGAATCACCATTTGGCGAACGGTAAACTCCTACAATAACAAAAATCCTGTTTCTCAACCTGAACCTTAACCCACATGCCTCAATATTTCCCTCACTACAGAATTGCTCCACATCCAAAGCTCTCGAACGATCATTGACTTGTTCACTCACATAAATGGCCACACCACCTTTAATCATGTGATCTCTACAGTGATTAGTTGAAAGAAACATATTTTTCAAAACAATACAATCGATTTCATACTTTCTAAGACCCATGCTCTGTTATTACCAATACATCTGGGTTTTCATCCTCAATTAAATCATTTAAAAAATGTATCTTGTTAGCAATACAATCTACATTTTGGTGAATTACTTTGAAACATGACTTTAGAGAGCCTACTGAAGCATCATCACAGTGATCAATGCGAGATTCATCTCCTCCTATACTTGGATTCATCTTTCTTTTCGTCGAATTTTGACAAGGAATAATAACTAAATTACTGAGGTCAACACCACGATTATGAGAAGCATTGTGTAACTGAAACCTTCTACCAGTGTGTGACTGACTCATTCTAATTGGTATTTTATAAGCAATATCCTTCACTAGATCTAGAGTCCTAAAAAACCACAACCTTCCAAAGAGTTCTGTCGTTGTAGTACCTCAACCCCCACACTTCGAAAACTATTAAGAATCTTATCAGCAATAATGTTCTTTCCAATGATGTTTAGATGTAGACCATGGCGAGTATAAAAACGCCTACCTATGCCATACACATCAAATAATTCTACACTATTAAAGCGACTGACAAGCTGCTTCAGTTTTTCATTAGCCTGAGATATTGCTACATTAATAGATGAAAACACAGGAAGATCATATCTGCACGGTATATTTACAACAAAAACCCGAGTATGTTTCAGCTTTTCAAGTTGAGCTTCCATTCTTTCGAGGTAGCCTTCTCCAGAGCCGTTTGAAAAGTCATTCGTACCACCAATCAGAACCGTGAGATCACGCTGAGACATGGATCCGCATTCCTTATCACACTCCGAAATAACTGAGCCGAAACGTGCCCCAGGCTTCAGAATACTAGTAACTCGAGCATCGGTCCTTTTTGAAATTAAATCGTTCAGTCTCCTTCCTTGGCTGGCGGAAAATGATTTAATTACACCATCCGCATTTTGTCGTCTATTCAAATTACGCGCCGAGCTTAAGACAACTCTTTCACTGTCGCGAGGAATTGGAGAAGCAACTCTTTCCGAACTCTTATCAGAGTTCATATACTTTACATGGTTCGCAAATTGAGTTTTACGCTTTCGAGATGTTGGTGATTTACAGATCCGTAGCTTTACTGGAGGTCCGTGAACAGTCGTGGGTGAGTCTGATTCATCTACAGATAACAATGAAAATCTGTTGTACACTTCAATAGGACTACCAGTGTACTTATTCGACGCGGCACATAAATTGTCATACATTGACCTCCATTTATCAGCTTCGTTCCTATGTGCTATTAACTCATTCCTTAAGGCATTATTGTCCGCCTCCATTGTTTCAATAGAGATTGACATGGTTCCAATTTTCTCACTTAAAAAATTATTCTCTTCTTTTAACTTGGCATTACTCTTATTTATACTCTGACAACTTTCGCATGGTTGAATAAACGCTTCGGTGTTTATACTTTTATCAACCAGAGTCACACTGGAAAGAGAATTTGTTGAATTTCGGTTATCCAATTCCATGGTAAGTCTCTGAATCTCTTCAACTAGGGCAGACTGACTCGTTGTAAGCTGTTTAATTCTCCCTAATAATTCATCTTTGGACTTTAGAATATCATCATCTGTCTGAGAACTGGAATCGAAACAGACAGGCTTCTTCAAAGACCCCATGAAAGAGTCCAATGATGCTCTATTACACCTTGGTGGCTGCCTGACAGTTGAAACTGGACTTTTAATCGGAGTACACAAGAGATCTTTTGGAACTGGGTGTGATGCATGCTTCTTATGCTTATCTGTATAATTCTTCACGCTATCAATTTCTAAAGAAGTAGTAACAGAGGCAGGGCATCCATTCGAGCAACAACGCCAGCAAATATCTCCACTAACGAGAGAGTGGCTTTTCCAAAAACAATAGCCCTTATAGTACAAAGCCAGGTTTTGCTTTGATGTTTTGTACGTTTTTAATTCTGAATTCATCATTTCAAACTAGGCGTAACTGAAAAATGGATAAGAGTATGAGAGACAAAGTGCCTAGAGATCCAACAAGGCAGGATCAAAATCGGAAGCTCCTGATAAAAAGTAGGAAGAGGCAACTGGCTCAAGAAAAGGAAAACAACTATAATAGAAACCGTTATATAGTAGCTGTGCAAATTTATAATAAATGTCAAGACACCGCTAATAGGTATGAATCATGTCCCAAAACAAGACGTCTCAAAAATCAAGATCAGTTCAAGACGAAAAGAATTCAAAATTTGGCGCGGTTCTTTCCTTCAACAACAGCTGTTTACATCGTGTTACCAAGACAATCAATGACGCCAGGAACCGGCAACGTGTTATCTTATCAACGTGTGACTGTAGCACCTTATCTTTATCTATTGAGGCGAGACAGTTTGCCACAAGAGATAATAAGCTCACCTTCCACCCTCAAGCTCATCATCAAAAACAATCACAATAACAGCACTTGAGTATCATCCCGCGTTAATTGAAACAGCTGACTTGTTTTAGGCTAGCTCACGATATTCGAGGTTATGTGTTTCTAATACCACGAAAATAACTGCACTACAGACTGGAAAATCAAATTCACACATTCACACGGTCAGACAATCACTAGTTACTCACTTTAAAACATAAATTTGGGTTAAATAGGCTAATTTTACTATTTAAAACAACTACTTGGAGACCGACGAAAACTGAGTCACTCACTTCCATTATCGACAGACTGTATTTGTATTGTATTTGTAATAGTTGTTTTAATCAGTAAGGTTTCGTACTTGACTGTGGCTTTGCTAAAGATAAGCTGTGTAGGCCATCTAACATTAGCGGCAAAAAGTACCCCGCCCCTCCCCCCAACGTTCGCCTGACACGGAGCTGTCTCTATCGTTTCTAAAAACCTGATAACGAGCATCAACCAGCTCCCCATCATTTATCTCATCATTAAGCCATGTCTCAGATAAGGCGATAAAATCGAAGCACTCAGCCGAGACAGACTGATAAAGTGCTTGAGACTTTGTACGCAACCCTCGCCTATTCTGATATATTAAATTTATAACATTACAATCATCCACCATTCATTAATAACTCAGACCAGACAAGGACACAATAGAGAGTGAGAGACAAAAATATGAATGAAAAAATATGGACATTTTACAAGACAATAGGAGTACAATCTATTATTGGTGCAAATAGTAAAAGTAACTAGCAATAATCAAACACAGAAGCAACAGTAGTACAGATAAAAATGGAATAATAGTAATAACAGTTTGTCGATTTGTAATCTTATCTACCTACTTAACGGAATTACCTGGATCAACGTTCGCAACCAACACTGATAGTTTAGCAAGGTCGCTATCAGATTTGATAGTATGAATCACAGAGCCCTCTTTTTTTCTCATCTTGATGTTGCCAGTTCTATCGACTGTCACAAAGTAAAATTGTGACGAGAAAATGATTAATGATATTATTGAAAGACGCTCGGCTATCAGCAAAGCTAGCTGACCGCGGAGATAAGGAGGGTACCGATGGCGCACCATCTTCCGTGCATCGAGACGATTCTTACCGCCTCTGGCGAGGCGAAACTCCATCCCCTCTACTTTGGGAGAGTATATAAACGCCGGACGAGCCCCAGACAGCAGCATTCCGCTCCCTACCTTCCTGCTCCTTGTACAGCGGCTCGTTGGCTGCCGTACGTCCCTGACCTCCT
The DNA here is from genome assembly GCF_014356525.2 of Nilaparvata lugens. NCBI lineage: Eukaryota > Metazoa > Arthropoda > Insecta > Hemiptera > Delphacidae > Nilaparvata > Nilaparvata lugens. The sequence continues at coordinate 45,067,357 of NC_052504.1, read as the reverse complement.
GTCCTTGTACAGCGGCCCGTCGGCTGCCGTACGTCCCTGACCTCCTGTCCTGGTACAGCGGCCCGTTGGCTGCCGTACGTCCCTCTCCTCTCATCCTCCCAGGGCACAGCGGCCCGTTGGCTGCCGTCCCTTCCCACCTAACCTCCAGGGCACAGCGGCCCATTGGCTGCCGTCCCTATCCTTCCATCCTCCCAGGGCACAGCGGCCCGTTGGCTGCCGTCCCTTTCCACCCATCCTCTCAGGGCACAGCGGCCCGTTGGCTGCCGTCCCTATCCTTCCATTCTCCCAGGGCACAGCGGCCCGTTGGCTGCCGTCCCTATCCTTCCATTCTCCCAGGGCACAGCGGCCCGTTGGCTGCCGTCCCTATCCTTCCATCCTCCCAGGGCACAGCGGCCCGTTGGCTGCCGTCCCTCCTGTCTATCCTTCCTCTTCCTACTATACTGGAGCGGAACCGAGGCCGTAAGGCCAATACAAAATTACCTCGAAGTGGTGTCATCAGAGTAGAGAGCGACCTTCATGCCGTCAGAAGCACCAGGTGGTGCTGTCCACGCCAGCAAAGGCACAAAGAAGGAAGAAGAGGAACTTCGACTTGCCTCCTTTCCCCGCCCACATTACGACTGAGCTAAGTCGACCAGGAGCAACACCTGGGTATCAATCACCCACCTCTGAATCTACTCAGGGTGTACGTGATACGACCCACAAAAACCTGAAGCCACAATCATTTTTAATTTGCTTTAGCAAATAAAACTCTTCGGCGCTGACTGAGTGATTGATTCACGTATTCAAGTATGGTGTTGATATAGAGTTCTCTTTATGCGAAGTCTAGCAAGAAACTGCTCCTTGTCAGTCCGGCAAACGAATCGAACAATAATTCTCGATGACAGCCGATTATTGAGCTGTTTGAGTCGATGGCAGACATCAATCATGTCCTCTGTAATTGCCAGATCCAATGCCTTACCAACACCAATAACAGTCTGTGCAACATTTTTGTTTATGGAGCTGGGTACACCGTACATCTCCAAAGTATTCGCTCTAGAGTACTGCTCGACGTCATCCAAACGCTCAGTCAACTCAGCCACTTTTTTGGTGAGACCGAGATTCTCCACTCGAATCATATTTTTTATGCTATCAGTGGATGTCACATAGGACGCAGTCACTGTCGCTCAAACTACGGCTCAAGCGACGCTCGCGACCAAACGGCTCACATGTCCACACTTTTCCCGGCTCGAAAAGAACACTAATTTCGGCATCACCCAGTCCCACACATGACCCGTGATAAAAAGCTCGGCACACCTTACATTCAACTTTGTCTTTAGAAGACCTAGAAACCGATTTCTAACATTCAATACAGTTACTCATCTTGACGGAATAAACTGGCTCGTTATAGATAAGCTGGCGATAAGGGAGCTTGATAGAACTACGTCCTTTCTCATCAAAATCTCAGACTGAACTGAACATCTTTAAAAAAATGTTAATTGATCTGAAGGTCATCAGCATACAAATGAAATTTGCAGTGTTTTATGCATTTTATAATATCAATGTAGAGAGAGATCCAAGAACAATACCTTGGGTGACATTTCTCAGTAAAGAGACCTCATTATTGGCTCTGACACAATGTTGGCAATTCGACAAGTAAGACTCAATCCTCTCCAAAACCAATATTTGTTCTGAATCTGGTCCACTTGGTCACTCCGTTTGAGGCTGTTTCTGGTTTTGACACCCAAAAAGCATAGGCCTACTTCAACCTGAACAATCTCCTCAAGCCTTTGGCTGATTATGCCATATGATATCACTTATCTCAGTAAACCTTCACTTCCCAGTATACCCCTGTGGGTTGGGGGAGCTTTGAGCCGATCATCATACTCAAGAATGTGTTGAAAACCAGAATTCACACTTAGTATCCATGCTTGTCGTAGGAGGCGACTAAAATGGACCTCAAGGCAACTCCAGAAGTTGCATTACCTTCAAACCCACGGGATCTGCCCCATCAGGGCAGTTTCGGAGGGGCGAAAAGAAAAACCCAAGAGACCAGAGATGGGTGAAACTCCAGCTACAAATGTAGGTCAAGAGGCTAAGTAGAGGGTAGCCAGGTGCCCTAGAGGCGATTTGGCAACCCCTCCTTCAGCGGAAGGACCTATAAAGAAGCCAGGAGTGAAACTCACGCAGGTCACGATTTTCTGGGTGGAGAGACCAAAACTCACCACTGCTCAGAGAAGGGCGGTCATTCAGGCAAAACTTCCTGGGAGAGGTGAGGCTTTTTACCCTGCAGAGTTTCGGAGGGGCAAAAAGAAAACCCAAGATACCAGAGATGGGTGAAACTCCATGCACAAATGTAGGTCAAGAGGCTAAGTCGAGGGTGGCCAGGTGCCCTTAAGGCAATTTGGCGACCTCTCCTTCAGCGGAAGGACCTACAAAGAAGCCAGGAGTGGAACTCATGTTGGTCACGAGTTTGTGGGTGGAGAGACCAAAACTCACCACTGCTCAGAGAAGGGCGGCCATTCAGGCAAAACTTCTTGGGAGAGGTGAGGCTTCTGACCCTGCAGAGTTTCGGTGAGGCAAAAAGAAAAACCCAAGAGACCAGAGATGGGTGAAACTCCAGGCACAAATGTGGGTCAAGAGGCTGAGTCGAGGGTGGCCGGGTGCCGGGCGCCCTAGAGGCAGTTTGGCGTCCCCTCTCTCAGCGGAAGGACCTACAAAAAGATCAGGAGTGGAACTCACGTAGGTCACGAGGACTAATCAGTCTGAAGAGACTGCCAAGTATATCACACTGTATTGCAACAAGCAACCGGGTGATGAATGGGATGTTAGTATAGGGAAAACTCCTGCTTCTTGTAAAGAACACAGGTATTGGTTTGCCTAACTAACATACTACTTGGGAACACAATAAGCTTCGGTTGACGTGTGGGGTTCTTTGAACCTTTGGATCCTTGAATCCGTCCCTTCAAAAACAATAAACCTTCACTCACCACTCACACATCTCCAAACAAGATCACCATTGATCAACGTGTGACTTTTTATACAGTATTGTCCGGCATGATATATTCATAATTATATTATTTCTTGCAATTTTATAAGTCAAGTACTTTAGGTTTTTATAACTTGAAGATTTAGTCCCATTCAATCAAGTTTACTCTCAGCATTACTTTTTCAAGATGCTGGGGCTCAGTGGGCATTGTCATCAGCAAAAATTTTGATTGTATCAATCAACAAAGTAATAATCATATAATTTTGTTACAGGTATTTGGAAAATGCACAACAGCTTATTCAATACGCTATTGATCTGCAATTCATGCTTTCAAGACAAGGAGGAAAACCACCAAAAGCAATCCTAATTCAAGGCCTACAGAATTATTTTGATAGTGAAGACTATGGTGATATGGCTTTGGCTCTCCTCCTCAGTGCTCTCAAAGCTCTTAGTTCCTCTATGAAAATCAATGTAGAATTGTTCGCTGGATACGAAGTGAATCCCAACCGACCATCACAAATAACTTTGGAATTCTTGAAAACTAATTTTTTCAAGCGGAGTTGGCATTTTAGTCTTGTTGGTCAAAATGGAGTTATTAAGGAGCTCGATGAAGAAAAGCGTATAACTGTTCAGATGTTATTTACAATACAAAAAAGTGTTGTCTCCATTAACAATAAACAGTTTTTAACCTATTTTAGAATACCAGAACACTGAATTAATTGTTAACAAAGGCAATACCAATTTGTTATTGAATTTTCGATTGAAAGTTTTGTTATGTAAATATGAAAATATGTTTTTCTGTAACTTGCGATTTATTGCAAAGCAACTAATTGTAAGCGACATTGGTTTATAGCTTTAAACATTAGCTGAGCTTCATTCAATTTGAAGTGTGTGCGTTGAAAAAAAATTCTAAATCTACCTATATTTATATTTCATTATAAATTTATATATTTTATAAATTGTTTTATATATTGAACAAAATGTTTTTATTTCTCAATTAAACTTACATTTGTGAATATTTCCTTTCTTTTAGAAAATCCACTAAAACCACAAAAGAGTGTTATGATAATAATAATAATTTTCAATCTTCAACTATTTAATTTTATAAGTTGAGTTGTAATTACAACTTATTTCCCGATGATTAATAGAATAAGAGTCAAAAACATAAACTTTATCTCTCATCCACTCGACAGAATCCATGATTCTCAACAAAGAGTTAATTCCTATTTAGGTTCTCTGAAGTGCGACCCCCACACATGCATTATTGACCGCGCCATACTAGGCCGTTCAAAATTTCATTTCTTGGATAACAAAAACCCGTTGATTTTACAAAAAATTACAAATAATAATTTTTTTTAGTAAGTTTAATTACAAATCGATTGACACCTTATATTTATTAAGATTGAACAAATATTTAATGAGATATGGCAGCTTTAGTGCTAAGTGACCACTAAAAGTTTGTTGCAGTGCACACCAAGGCGTGCTGATGAAGTCGCCTCAACATTGCTACAATCTCCATTATTTTGCATTGCAAGTTATTAGAAAGTGATTTTAGGTTATTTCTAACAATAATATAACGTTACATAACCCTCTAAAGGTAGGTTACCTACCACTAAAGCTGCTATATCTCACTAAATATTTGTTCAATCTCAATAAGTAAGATGTCAATCGATTTGTAATTAAATTTACTAGAAAACGTTATTCTTGTAATTTTTTGTGAAATTAAGTTTTTTTGTTATTCAAGAAATACCATTTTAAACGGCCGCCATTTTGTTTTTATGACCGATAGATTATCATAATTTTTTATAGCTGTCTTGTCATTGTACAAGGTTTCATTCCCATTATGTTCACCAATTGATGAGAAAAAATATTGAGTGAAAAAACAAAATGACGGCTGTGTGAGTAACTAAGGACTTTAGGAGAGTTAAAACATGATATTCGGCTGTTTCTTACCCAGGAACAATGCCCTTGAATAAAAAAAAAATATTGGTAGGGAGTTTGGAAACGCTCTGTATATATAATTTACTTTAAGGCCACATCAGACTGCATTTGTTAAAAATTTGGATCAATGGGCCTTACAACTGTCATACTTCAGCCGGGACCGACAATTTAGCATGCCCATCCAATACCGTAACAAGTGAGTGACCTGGTCAAAAACTTGTGGTAATGAACAAATTTGAACCGGGGATCTGAAAACGAAGGAATAGGTTCGTTGAATGAATTCGATCAATCTAATTTAAAGAAATACAGAACTTTATTTTTGAAGGATATGAAATAAGATACTTCAAATTATCCATGAAATGTCACTCAATCATCAGGTCATCTGTTAGACAGTTTACATTAAGAAGCGAATTACTATAAATGTGAAAACATCTATCAAAGATATCTATAAAAATTCTCAATTCTCCTTTTCATTTCAAAAACGGATAGAAAAATAATTCTGCAATATATAATACTATACAAAGGTATTCAAATAAATAATTAACAAAATAGGAGATCAACAATATATTAAAACCAATAACAACAAAATTAATATTATATTAATTTACACATTTTCAATAATTATTATTTAATCTCTTTATACTCAAAGATTATAATTATCAATATCAACATATTACAAGATTTAAAATACACGAATCTGTAATAATTTATACAAAGGTGATAATAACGATACAGTATTAATATCATCAAGACAAGCAACATAAGTTAAAATATAGTTACAGACAAGAGTGAGCTCATAAGGGTGGTTGATGATGCTGCATTTTCAGCTGCTGAAGTTGTGACAACAGTGTGAGATGTTCCTCTTTGACCTTGACAAGGTCTTGTTGAAGGTCAGCGCACAAATGGTGCAGGACTATGTTGTACTCCTGCCTCATTTCAACACTGTAACCATAATAAAGATAATACCATTACAGTAGGTGCGAACAGAATTCATCGAGCTTTACTATCCATTTTACATAGTTAATCATATTCTTGACTGTGCAAAAATTATAGAATTTCTAGTTTGAATACAAAAAATTAACTCGATATATTAATGGAAAATTTAAATTTAGATTTTTTTCATTTATGAATGTACAAATTTCTAAATAATTTAATTGAAACAAGAGTAGATAAATGAAATTTTATTGTTAGACAGTCAGAAAACACAAGACAAAGTCAAATGTTAAAAATATTGAAACAAAACTGTCATATTGATATAATGTCATTGTATATCATATTGACATCATACCGGCACCAAAAAGCACAAGATAAGTCAAATATGTAATAAATTTTATACATTGAAGCACTTTTTGGTTTCTCGCTTATAACTCGAAAACTATGTATCTTACGGACATAACTGTTCTATAAAAAATCGAAGCTTTTTGTAAAGTAGAGTTTTGTGATATCTCAAACATTTTCCTATATCTTCTCAAGTTTTCGAAATAAACCATCTTGATAGTGTCATTTTAAAAAAAAACACGTTTACCTCCAATTTTTTGCTATTTTTGCTCTTATACCTTTTTCATAGTTCATGGAAAAAATACATGCTGATTATGAGCTTATGGAGCAATAAATTATCTTCAATTTGATGTATAATTTAACATTTTTACGCATTTCCATACAACTGTTACAGCAGCTTTAGTGTTGAGTGTGAAATCTCTAGTTTTGCAACAATAAACCATTTGACTAAGGAATTCGGACTGATTATTTTGAAAACAATTTTTGACTTTGCAGCTTTGTTGGGACAAGTTGGTAGGAGAATATATCAAAAGTCCCCATCCCTACATCATGTGCTGAAGGGATGAGGGTTGTTTGAAAGTTGCATCTTTTAGCTTTTTGCTTCCACGCTTATATCTTGGGAAAAATGCGTTCAACCGATATGACTAACTTAAAAATGAAGCTAGATAAATTCTCTACAATTTTTCTAGAGTAGAGTTTTGTGAAATCTCAAACAGTTTTGTAATATCTCAAACAGTTTTCGAGATATTCGCTCTTGGTGTGAAATTATTAAAATAGCAGGTTATGATCATTTTTTGCTCTTTCAGGTCTTATAACTCTCCAACAATGCAACGTAAAAATAATTACTCATTGTGGGTTTGTACAGCATTAAATTCTCTTCAAAAAGATGTATTATTTTACCATTCCATGTTTTACTTTCATTGTTATAGCCGCTTCAATGTAGAGGGTGAAATTTTCAACTTTGCAACAAGTGTCAACTCAGCGGTTCTACACCTTCAACAGATGAGATAAAGTTGCGCACTATTTTAATTTGAGTAATTACTCAAAGTAAATTTAGTAAAAATAATAATTTATTCGAAAAATAACCTAATGGTTCAAATATTTGTAATGATGAAAATACTCAATTTGAAACTAAGCACCTAGTATAACAATTTTCCCCTTATGGTTCAAATATTAGCAATGATAAACATACTCTATTTGAAACTAAGTAGGCTAGCTAGTATAATAATTTCCCCTGACTATTAATACATTTTGTAACGAAACCGAGGAAGAGTCAAGAGAAAGAGCAATGATTGATAGAATATATTTTAAAACTCATATCTTTGAATTTTATCTCATAAATTTGAAAATAAATGTGGAATTTAATAAAATGTGGCAAGCTTACCTAGCTTCTGATGGCAACACAGGTACTTCTGTTGGCGGTGTGACTCTTTCTACAGCATCTGTAAGGTGAAGTTTTATGTAAGCCGAAGGAAAAATACACATGTGCTTTTTAAGTCTGATGTTTCCATTAAATTGTAAAAATAATTTCTTATATGAAAACAATAATTAGAAAAGAGTTGGAAATCATAATGGATATTCAAAACTTTACTTTAATGTTGAATTCAGACTTTACAACCAATCACAATGCAGGAACCACGAACAGTATCGAAAAAAGATTGCTGGACTGAAATCAATGGACAAACTTGATCTAAACTACGATATTGTCATAAAATTATTATTACTAAACCCAATGTTTTTGCAGGATATGTTAGATTGTTATTGGCAATCAAAACTGATTGAATCATAATGATGTGGTTGACAACTTCTTTTTTTTCTTATTGAATGAAAAAGACTAAGAAATTGTCAACATTTCTTCATGTTCTTCTTTTTTTTCTATTCATTATGGAAAAATACGGTACCGCATCAATAAAATACAACAACGAAGCAAATACTGTACAACAAAATTGTTGATCGTTTTTCTCGCTTCTTCCTCACGACTACACAACTAGATGAAAGTTACAAGGAGAGAGAGAGCAAAATTAAATAAAATACTAACCAGGTTTTCTATAGACTTGGAAAGCACCATGAGTTCTTGGTTGTTCAGCGCTATTCTCAGGAGGAAATTGTGCAAAGTCAGCAAACGCCACTGCATCCGTTCTCTGCTTCTTCGGAGATATCTATAAAACGGGTTTCAGTAACATGATGACAGTTTTCAACTTCTCAACAATAATGGATTATTCGGGTTAATGAAACGAGACGGGGCCGCGCTAACTGTACACTCGGCTATTGTATTGTTCCAAAAATGTTCATTCTCCAACTCTTGACTGCCATACTCTATTGTCCTCTGATTCGGCGTCATTGCCCTCATTAGTGGCCGCTTCTGGTTTCTTAAAGGCAATTCGAGCTGCAGAACTCAACACTCAACTTGTTCTGTTCACAAGCTGTATACAGACTAACTTGAGTTACTTCCAATTAATGATTATCGAACGTACGATTCGTTGGCGTCCTTTCAATGTATATCAGATTGAACACAACTTGGCAAACATTATGATGTGTAGCATAGATTATGTGTATCATATCGTGGGCATACAAGGAAAATCCACCAAGTCCATGAAAGTAAATTTTCCAGGAAATCAATTTCTAATATCAATATTTCCTTATAGTGATTTTTTACAAAATAATTTCATACGGCAAGAAATAAAAAATATTATTCATTTGTTTGATATTCAATTATTAAACATTCATAGTTTATAGAGTTAATTAAAAACTAATGATAAATCAAATTTTGAAAAATCTGGTGTGACGCACTCACACAACTTTCCTTGCCGTTATGAAAATTGATCACCTGACGCTAAAGTGCGAGATAAATTACACGGCTCTTTCTCGAAGACGGAGAGGTCCGATGCTCTATCCTCCACTAATCACTCCCACTACCTAGCAGCATTCTCCTTCTTTTGTGGCTGAGTGAGAGAGCTTTGTAACGCGACGCGGCAACACTCCCCTCCATCTATTGCTGGCAATGTTCCAAGAAGTGTACTGGTCAGCAGGTATATTGGTTTGTGTATGTTACAGAGATGTTTTCATCACAGGAACATGAAGCAAAGTGACACGGCGCATCCAATTGTGCGCAGGATGTCCGTCTGTGTCTACGCTACAAACTGTGGAGGGAGAAATGGGTTTCTCCTCTTCATGTTAAAAGTAATTTATCTCGCACTTTAGTGTTCACGCGCATCTCAAGTCTACTATTCAAAGATCTGAGCCAGCTGGTGACAGGACAATAACGCTGGAGACACACGAGGTCTGCTATCTCTTCATAGTGAATGATTCAATAGAATCAACAGTTGCCAAAAGTTTGCAATTGAATAATCACATTTTCTCGAATTTCGAGCGTATTTTCAATTTTAGGTGAAAATGTTACTGAAAATTAATAACTTAGTAGAGATTTTCATGCTCAATCTTTCCCACTTGACATTTTTTGTTTAGATTGTACCTGAAGGCTGATAATTGGGAATCTAAAATCAACCTTTGCATAGCTGGTGCGGATGTCCTGAAATTTTTACAGATATGGGACTAGTGGCCGTTGATAGAGCTTATCAATAATTTTGAGTATTAATTTTATCAAGTCGTAATTTTGAGTATTCATTTTATCGAGTCGTTTTCGAGAAAATTGCGAAAAACCCTGTTTTTGACAACATTTTCGCCATTTTAGTCGCCATCTTCAATTGCATTTGATCGAAAATGTTTGTGTCGGATCCTAATAGTGTAAGGACTTTGAGTTCTAAATTTCAAGTCATTCCGTTAATAAGGGGAGATGAGATATCGTGTACACACACACACACACACACACACACACACACACACATACAGACCAATACCCAAAAACCACGTTTTTGGACTCAGGGGACCTTGAAACGTATAGAATTTTAGAAATTGGGGTACCTTAATTTTTTTCGGAAAGCAAAGTAATAGGGCAAGGAAAGTAAAAAAATGGACTTAGTACATTTTCTTCGTGCGCCCACGATATGATGTGACAAGTTCCATTCAATCTCCTAGAATATATAACGTCCAAAAATTGATGTGGGCTTAACACACCACGTGCGCTATTCATCAGCTGATGATTTGCTTATTGAATTTATTTGTATGTATACTGTATAATAATCATATAATCAAATATTTATGTAGCATTATTTATGTAGTAATATTTATAATCATAGTAGCATCAGCTGATGGAAAGCGTACGGCGTGTGTTCGTGCCACCCAAGTCTGCAAACAGCTTGATGTATGCAGAGTGAGTCATATGTATGGGAACCCTTCAATAAGTTGGGACTGTTGTAGATATAACTCTGTAACTTTCAGGATAGGCTATTGGTCAAATAGGATTAGTCCCCGTTACAATACAGGGTGAGTCATATGTATGGGAACCCGTCAATAAATGGAGACTGTTGTTGACATAATTCTGTAACTTTCAGGATAAGTCATTGGTCAAAATACTCTACCTTTTGACATACAACTGAATTTCAATCCCTCATGAGGGGGTGACTAAGGGGTTGTAACTCTAATATTTTAAATGTAAACACCCATTGTTTGATACATCATTTTAAAGGCCTTTTCAAAACGAAAAAGATAACATCAATAAAATGTTGTATGATACTTTTATCCAAAATGGCGGCTGATTGAACTTTATCAACTATTTCTTTAAAGAATAAAACTTTAATCAGCCGCCATTTTGGATAAAAGTATCATGGAACATTTTTATTGACGTAACCTTTCTTGTTTTGAAAAGGCCTTTAAAATGATGTATCAAACAATGGGTGTTTACATTTAAAATATTAGAGTTACAACCCCTTAGTCACCCCCTCATGAGGGATTGAAATTCAGTTGTATGTCAAAAGGTAGAGTATTTGACCAATGACTTATCCTGAAAGTTACAGAATTATGTCAACAACAGTCTCCATTTATTGAAGGGTTCCCATACATATGACTCACCCTGTATTGTAACGCATTACAAGTTTAAATAGTAATTCAATAAACAGAAATATGTGTGTTTATGTACTGTGATGTCTATGTAATGTGTTTAGTCTCATCATCTACACTAAATATAATACAGCCTTAGTTTGACTAAATTTATACTTATCATCAATAGTAATGTGTGTGTTTATCCAATCATTGTAGGCTACCACTGGTTTACAGCTGAATGTGCGTTTAAGTAACCAGACTGGTCCACCAATATATTCATTAGAGTGGAAATCTTAACAATAGACCATGAAAATGTTGAAATTTAATAGCAATAGGCGACCGCTGAAGGGTCACTAGAACCTGTACCTGTCCATTCATTGTTTTTGGCGGCCCCGTCTCGTTTCTTTAACCCAATTATTCTCTTGGTAAGTAACAACAAATATCATTTTATCGAATATTCAAGTTTTCTCTATAAAATGTGTTTATTGCGATGAATACATTGAAAATTTCCCTAAAAGTGAAAATTTCTTGTGAGGTGAATATTTTTTACAGCAAAGTTTTAATTTTAGAAAAACATTTTATAAGTAAATTACATTTTTATGATGAAATTTGAAATTTCACTCTTGAGTTAAACAAATGATATAGCCAATAACTTTATTATGATGAAAGTTTGTGAAAATTTGACCCTTGAGATACAAAAATTGGACACCCAATAATTTCAGCTAACAGAGATAAAAATCTCTAAAATACTTGAATATTGAAACAATAATTTCGAAAGAATACGTACCGTTCCGGGCGAGACTCTAGGAGGAACAACGGGAGGGGCATTGCAACCATTTTTACCTAAAAAACACAAGATAATGGTTTGAAAACTGGTAAAATTAGAAATGAATAAAAAAACAATGTTCAAGAACAATCTTGATTCAAAAACTACAATATTTATAATTGCAATTATAATATTAATTTGATTCAAGTTCAAGAGAACTATATCATTCAATGATTGAGAGAACATCAATCATTATGAAACTTAAATTCTTTGTCTGATATTTTAGATTATTATCGACAGCTGATTGTATATTTAATCAATAACAGATAGTAACAGATAAAGCCTTCTATAAAATGTTATCAGGACTTGGTTTTTCATAGTTCTTAGGCTAGGGCCACTCGAGCGCACATATTGCGTCCGTTGCAACTTACGTTTAGCGGCCGTCGCCAATGACACCACACGAGCGTTGAGTGTGGTGCGTCAACGTCAGTTGGCTTTACGCAATTGAACCAGACGAAGCAATAACTGTTGCATGTCTCGACGTGCGTTGTAGCATTTCTGCGCAGTTCAAAAATCACCGAACATTACGACTTCCGGTTACTAGGTACGCACCAGAGACAAGAAATATAGACAAAAAATACTTATGCTTATTTTTTATCTATGGTACGCACGTACCTCGTGTGTTGTCTCCAATTCACTTCTATGTACTCCTAGCTAGTTATTTACGGCTAGCCGTAGGCTAGGGTCACACGAGCGCACAAAGTGCGTCCGCTGCAACTTACTTTTTGACGTCCGTTTTAGAAATACATAGAAGTGAATTGGAGACAACACACGAGGTACGTGCGTACCATAGGTAAAAGATAAGCATAAGTATTTTTTGTCTCTGGTGCGTACCAAGTAAGGGAAGTCGTAATGTTCGGTGATTTTAAAGGACCTCACTTAAAGCTCGGTGATTTTAAAGGACTTTAACTTTGTAGCTCCTCCCTTGTTAAAGCTTTATAACTTTAAAGCTCTACAATTTTGTAATTCCGACACAATTGCCAAATTGTTTGCAGACTAAGTGGAAATATAATAAACAACCAGAATATTGTATATAAATTATTAAATCATGAAAAATATATTTTCATGGCAGATAAATTTTATTTGATATATAATTATTGCCAACAAGAATCTACAATTAATATTATATCAGATAAACCGGGATGACTTGAATCACAGCTATCTACTATAAAAGTCAATGGTAACATAAAATTGGCAACTCTGAGGTCCTATCATTTGCACTGCATTTATAACGTGAAACTCAATATAGTAGAAATTCATCAGTGATAAAAATGATATCTTGCAATCGTTTAACTCGATGTGAATCGCAATTAATGTGAGGGAGGGAGGGAGGCAGGGAGGTGTTACCCAATCGATTGAGGTCGAGCGACGAGCTCCTGGTATGCGTTCGGTATGGCCTCGGAGGAGGTGGTGGAGGGGGGTCCTTCTTCATTGTTGACACTGAATTGGCTGGTAAGCTTGCCGGCCCTGATCCCCTGCAAAAATAGTGAGGCAAATAAGTGTTAATTGATCATTCGAATAATTTTAGACGATAGGATATTGTAGAAATATTTAGAAGAAAAATGTTAGACAGTAGTAAGGTATGATAAATTATTGCCAAATACAAGAAATATTTTTACAAATGAAAATAATCATCAAGTTTCAATAGTTTTTGGCGTGACTGGAATAATCTGTCCACCATACTTTCCTCATACCCATTTGTGACAGCTATCTGTTTAATTTTAGTAATCTCAATATCAAAATCATGATGGCTCATAGGTATTGTTAGTGCTCTACAGACCATGCTATTGAAAGCAGCAAGTTTGTGAGAAATAGGATGACAAGAATGAAGAGGAATGATAACATCAGTATGGGTTGGTTTTCTGAAAATAGAAAACTTGTGAAAACCAGTGCTATGATCTATTCTTAAATCTAGAAAATTCAATACACAATCCTGTTCTACCTCTACAGTGAATTTTATACTCTGATGTAGAAGTAGAACAGGTATAAATCACTGTAGAGGTAGAACAGAATTGTATATTGAATTTTCTAAATTTAAGAATAGATCATAGCACTGGCTTTCACAAGTTTTCTATTTTCAGAAAACCAACCCATACTGATGTTATCATTCCTCTTCATTCATGTCAATGCTTGTTATGTGGGTCAAACTGGTAGAGCTTTCAAAAGTAGAATAAATTTTTAATTATAAAAGAACACATCAGAGATTGGAATAAACAAAATGGGGAAACTAACTTTGCAAAACATTTGATAACAAATAATCACAAGTTCACAGTTAATGAGAATGTTGAGTTTCTGCATGTTAATAACAAAGGCAGATCTTTGAATATTCTAGAGGCTTTAGAAATAACAAGAGTAATTAAGGAAAAATCCCAGTATAGTTTAAATGATCAATTCATTTCAACCAATACAACACTACGAATTTAGTTTTATCATAAAATTGTAAGCATACATTAGTTAATAGGTTTTCCATTTACATATTTGTTTTATTATCTTTCACACTTGTTTTCTTGGTTCTTATTTTGTACTGAAAGTAAATTTTGTTATCATGGCGATTCTGTTGCTTAAGCCGCCATTTTGTCACACCGTTGAGTCGGAGGAGACTGTCTAGCTGGGCCAATGGCAGGCGTTCATGCCCTTGACCAATAGCAGTACTCGCCTACTAGTATAAATTCTGCTGCTCTTGTATTTAGTTTTAGTTTATCAGAGATTGACAATGATTTAATAACCGAAACCGGTCTTTCTAAGTATCAATAAATCTGTGGTTTTTGACAATTTCTTAGTCTTTTTCATTCAATAATTCGAATATTTCGATATCAACTACAGAATATTGGATTTTTTCCATTTAAGGCTGTGCACCATGCTTTTGTAAATCTTTTACTGGTAACATTTTATTTTAACAAGTTTTTCTATTTAGATTCTATAAGTTACAAGAATGAGACAATTTTATTAAATAGATCTATTCCAGTTTAAAGAAAAAAATAATTGTCCACAGATTAACATTCTATCAAGGATGACCTTATTCTTGAGAATGACAATGCTCAAATTACAGCTAATTTGTGGAAAAATGTAATTTTCTTTAAAAAATTTTTCTTTTTATAGATTTATATTTTAAATAAAACCGACAGCTTGTAACTGTTACGGTATACAATACAATATTTACGATTCTCTAACCCCTATACAATGAACTTTCTAAGTAAGAAGATATTTCAAGAAGCGGAAGCATTGTTTATATTTGTCTTGTTTTGCATTCAAACGATATGAAAACTTATCCATTATTGATTATAAGGCAGTACTGAGAAGGTGATATTTACCCGACGGATTCCTCGGCCAGCGACTGGGGAGGTGGTGGAATGGCACCGGGAGCAGGGGCTACAATAAAATACAGAAAAAAACATAAATATAGATTCAAGTTATTATATTCTAATTCAAAGTATAGTGGACGTAGTCACATGGTTCAGCCAAAGAACAAAAAACCCATACGAATTGGTTAAAATAAAATAGTTATGATAATCTGTAGTAACACACCACACACAGTACAACTCAATAAATACAAATCATCTTAAAATGTATGAATTCAGGGCTACTTCTATTTATTTTAAAAATATAATTCTAGTACCCTTTTTGAAATTAATAAACATCACTGAAACTAGTTGTTATAATTTGCATTTTTAATTTATTATTTTATTAATTTCAAAAAAGGATACTATAATATTCTATTTTATAAATAAATACAAATCAATTCAACATGGTGATTCGATATAATGACTAGTGCTAATAACTAATTTGCAGTGTGTCTTACAGGAAAAAGAAATACCTTTGTTTATATTACGTCTCCAATGCATTCATTAACAAGTATACAAGTATATTACATGTGGTACGTATGCCATTGTTTCCATCCTCAATTATTTTTATTATTATTCAGATGATTATATTTCATTCTATAATCTCTCTCTTCTAGTCTGAAAGTCGACGAATTATCAATAAATGAAAATCCTCCCATTATTTATTAGTAACTCGAGAACTATATGTGTTCCCAATAAACTAGTAATTCTGTGAACGGAGACATCGCACATTTGTAAACCACAGCCTCCTCTGTCCATAAATTCTGTCTGTATGTTGTGTCGGCGAGATATCGATATGAAAACGGCTAATGACTGTTGAAGTTGAAATCAAAAATGCTAACATCAAAAGCTAATCTCCTTCAAAACATACCGGCAACAGGTCAGCCCGAGTTGAAAGCAGATGTAGGTCGAGAGAAAATACTTTCAGTTATTAATAATTGCATGCGTCATTGCTCATTGCATGCGATTAATAATCCACTCGACAGCTGATTTATAATGAATAATTCTATAGTCTGATTTTTACGGTAACAATGGCGTTTGAAGGAGACACTTTTTCCTTTTGTATTATCCTTGAAAAGCAAAATTTCAAAAAACCTTATATATATATACGTCGACGCGAAATTCAAAAAGGAACATACAGTCAAATTTCATGAGAATCTATTGCCGCGTTTCGCCGTAAATGCGGAACATAAATATAAACATAAAGAGAAATGCAAAACCGTCGACTTGAATCTTAGACTCCACTTCGCTCGGTCAATTATTTATAGTATAATATAATATAGTAAAACCTTCCACTCTCCAACTACTTTCTTCGACTATCAGACTGGACGAGATGAAAACATCATTCTATTGCCTTAATAGCATACTGATCCAGGAGATCATGACAATAGAATGACTTAGAATAGGATGAATTTTTATTTGTTGATAATGTGCAATCCTTAAATTTACTAGTAGACCTCGCGCTCAGTAAGTTACATTGACCTGTTATGTTTTCTCAAAAATTAATAAATAATTTATCAATTTAAAATGTCTAGAAAAAATCCTAAATAAATATAGAGCTTTCTGTCCTATCGTACCGTGACGTGTCGTCCCGGAATGTGAGTGTGATCGCTGATATCAGGTCTGGCTGCAACTGTCTATAACGTTGATGGAAAGATACATTTTCAAGATGTTCGATGTTTTTGAACGGGTAGTATTATAGTCCACTAGACAGCTGATTTATGATGAATAATTCTAAAGTCTGATTTTACGGTAATATTGGCGTTCAAAGGAGACTCCTTTTCCTTTTGTATTATCCTTAAAATGCAAAATTTCAAAAAACAGAATGTATACGTCGACCCAAAATTCAAAAAGGAACATACCTGTCAAATTTCATGAAAATCTATTGCTGCGTTTCGCTGTAAATGCAGGACATAAGAACATAAATATAAACAAATAAACATAAAGAGAAATGCAAAACCGTCGACTTGAATCTTAGACCTCACTTCGCTCGGTCAATTACTTTAGTTAGATACGATTAGCCTATTCAATAATTCTATAGCGAGATTCACTTTAAACTGACAGCATTGATGCTATTTATGAGAATGCTGACAGTTTCAAGAGAATCAATAAATAGTCTAACTAAAGCTCCTCATAGACGGAAAATTTAGAGTTTGAAAGTTTCTAGCGATCAGTGTTTTTAATTACTTCACTTTCGATAAATTTTCATTCAGACGCATGTAACAATTGAAAAATTGGTGGAAAGTGACGATGGCCGGGATGGCAAGCATACCTGGCGTTTTCTTGGGCTGAGGTCTCTGAATCGGTCGAATGGGACTAGCACTGGTGTCTCCGCCACTCAGCTGTTTCGGCTCCTCTTCCAGCGAGTCCGGCCCGGGCGTCACTCGCAGGGGTACCGGGTGAAGAATTTTCGGATCCTGAAATTCACATTCACTATCAACATCAAATACACATTCATTCAATCGTATGGTCCCGATGCCAAAATCATCCTTGAAATTCGTTTTTCTTCTTTTCAGGAAATAAAAATCAGGTCTTAGACCCTCGTCTCCAAAAACATAAAATCAGTTTCAGGCCTAGCCTAAAAATAAAAATATTCAGTTCTTCTTCCAGAGTCACTCACAATATTCTATTCTTAGCTGCTTAACCAGTCTAAAGCTCTGTTTGTGGCTTCATGCAGCTCTCTTAGGCCTCCGTTAAAAGAATGGATCGGACATTCAGCAGTTATGTGGCTCATGGTTTGTGTTTGGCCACTCTCACACAAATCTGACTGCTGTATGCCCCATCTCTTTTGCTCCTGAGCGCATCGCTTTTCCTACACGGATCCCATTAAGAGCACTCCACTCTTTCCTTTGAACATCAAATCCGTGCACCCTTTCAGTTGGATCTTGAACTAGAAAGTTATTTGTGGGTGCATCTTGTACCCACTTTGATTTCCACTTCTCTTTCATGCTACCACGCTCCATAATTTTTGGGAACATCTTACTTGGAGGATTTCTTGATTTGAGGGTACTTTGTGGAAAGAGTGGGATGTCATCATACATAGTCGTTTTTGGATTGTGTAGGCACTTTTCCCATTCTCTTTTCAGGTGCTCTTCTCTACGAAGCTGTGTTGGGGCTATATTAGCTAAAACTGGAAGCCATGGAACGGGAGTCGGTATTATTACGCCTGAAATGATTCTCAATGCACTGTTCGGTTGGGCATCAAGCTTCTTTGTGTATCGAATACACTAAAAAAAGTATTTTTTCTTATCAAACGAAAATAAAATGTGAAAAGCACTGCAAACCAGTCATAGAATTGCCCAAAAGTCACAACTAATCACATAAATCTTAGGTCACAGAACCTCATGAGTTTCTTGTCTACTTTTGTGTCACTTTGTGTGATTATAATTGTATCTCTATCTATTATTCGTATCATTTAACTGTTAATTATTATAAACCATATTTTTAATTCAAGGTGGATTAGAAATTATTATATTTTCTACTTTTTAGATCAATTACTTGAGATCAAATAAGATTCTATCAAAGGAATATGAACTGTTGTCAAAACAGATACTATTTTTAATCCATGATTCTAGTCAATCATTTTGTCAAAAGAGATACTATTCTTAATCCATGATTTCAGTCAATCATTTCGTCAAAACAGATACTATTTTTAATCACTTTCAAATACTTAAATTACGACAAAGCAGTCTGATTTATAGTATTAGCTTCCACTCACATTTGTGGAGCGCTTTCGGACGCTAGGCCCTTTTTCAACACTGGTTGGCACTTCCGTTGTGGAATTCACAGGTAGTTACAGCAGCATGGGTAGTAGGAGTGGTGGGATTATTTGAATGGTTGGCGGCGGGGGTGGCGGGAATGTTTGAATTTGCAGGTTATTGGAGTAGTAGGAGGTTGAAGAGGCTGTGAAATTTGAAGTTTGTCTGTTCATTAAGGCTGTTGTTGGGATCTCTTTTGATGTGTATATATTTCAAATATATATTTCAAATTGTTCTAGAGTGTTCATTTTAATCTATAGTTCGTCAATCATATTACTCAGACAAGTCTAATTATTGAATGACATTCTAGTTTTGGGTGGGATCCTAATAACTGGAAAGTGATTAAAAACATTAAAATAGAAAGTTATTGAATCGAAAGTAGTAGTTTTTATTACACACAGAAACTGAATAAATTAACCTATATAGAGCTGACTACTGGGCTAACAAACTAGAATAGAACAATGAATAAAGTTATTTTTAAATGAATTTTTTATTACCTGCTCAACAGCCGATTTGTGAAAATCGAAATTGACAGGTTTTGGACCAGGAGATGACACCGAGCTGGTTGGAGAATCGAAGAATTTTGTCCACTGAAATCAAATAAATAGCAACAGTCAAACTTGAAGCAATGACACCTATTTTTTTTATTTTCAATCTAAAACGTTTTCACTACTATATTCTAAAATTAAAAGTATGACTACATTACAAAAAAATCAAAATATATAAGTTTTCAGTCGTAAATAACTGATATCTCTTTTTTCAAACTCATCTTTTATCAAATTACAAAATCTTGTGAGTGAATTAAATAGCATATTATATAAATTAATTGTTTTAATAACAAATTGTATTATAACATTTTCAATTTAAGTTTCTTCCTAAAAATGAGGTAATATCGTAGAATTCATACATCATAGGCTTTATTTGGCCACTGATAATTAATATTTGGAGTTGAATTAAAACCTTAGAAATTAAAAATTGGAACAAGTTGAATGAGAATTGATATTGTCGAGTTTTTCCATAATTGAAAAAATACAGTTTTATTTTTGTCACATCCACATTTATTATACTCTTGTAGAGGACTGCAGTTTCGTGTTGAAACCAACACATATTCAGCTGTAGTTTCAACACGAAACTGCAGTTCAGTAAAAAAGTAGTCTATAATAAACGTGGATGTGACAGAAATAAAACTTTGTTTTTCAATTTCAAACGTTTGAAATTTAAAAAATTATAGACGTTCTATCATGCATGCAAACAAACCTCTTTGCCGCGATGAGGCGACGACGCCGACTCAGTGTTGCTGGGGGTGGGACTGGGTGGCTGCGGAGGCGGCACTGGAGGCGGAGGTGCTGCCACAGGACTGCTGACGTCATCGGAGGCATCGGAGGCGGACATAAGGGCGGCGGGGGGCATGAGGGGGGCAGGCAAAGTATCAGGCAGTGGGATGTTGTTACGTCTGAGTACCACCAGGTGCATCGCTGTGTTGAACTCGGCCAACGACAGAGCGCCGTCCTTTGTCACGTCGGATAGTTGCCTGTCAACCACCACATACATCAACCACACTTATTATCAATAAAACATTCTCAACGATTCCAACTGCTTATGTATACAGATTGAATCTATTTTGATATGAAATAATATTTTTTAAAAGATTAAAAATTATTAAGGGCCGTTTGCACAGTCAAAGCTTAAACTGAATTCAATCAGCTGGTGGCTTAAACTAAAAATGAACCACATTATAATGAACGAGACTTGATATGCATTTAATCCAGTTTAAAATGAAATTTATTTCAAGCTGATACTGTGCAAACAGCTCTTAAGGATAGTAAATCAATTTTAGGCGATTTTCAAAGAAATTTGAGATAGTAAAACTTTTTCATTGTAGGCCTATCATTAATTATTATTTATCTATAGGTACAAAATTACTTATCATTAAACATTAAAATGATATTGGTAGAACAAAAACAGGCGAACCCTTCAATATTCCCCTCCAAATTCAAAGTATAAGTTCGAATTAAGTCACTTTTTACTTTTCATATCACAGTTTTCTGTCCACAAATATTTATTAATTTGAATAATATTTATTTATTAATGAAGACAACACTTAGAAACTTATTTTGCCTCCTTCACACAATACAATAATTTTCAATAGAAAGAAGATTAAAAATATGAATAAAAATGTAATATAAAGCTAATTATAAATAATAATAATAATAATAGCTTTATCGACATTCTTTTAGAACAAAAGCCTCTCTACTTGAGGTAATTGAGTTGAAAACAGTTTATATACAGTTTATATTAAGTTCCTTTCATAGTTTCATAATTTCGACACTATTTTGCACCACATTTTTCTATCTCTGGCCGTAGTGGTCCATGCATAGCCAACTCTTTGGTTCATTTCGTCCCTCCATCTTGTGGTTGGTCGTCCTCTTCTTCTCTTCTTTTCCCTCGGAATCCAGTCGGTGCAGATCTTGGTCCATCGGTCCTCCTGCATTCTGGCCACATGCCCTGCCCACTTCCATTTCGCGATGTGAGCCTCCTTTTGCATGTACTTCACTCTCACTCTGCTCAATACATCGCTGTTCCTCACCCTTTGACTCAGCTTGATTGCCAGGATACTGCGTAGCATTCTTGTTTGTGTCGTCTCTAGTCTCTTATCCAACTTTTCTGTCAGCGCCCACGTTTGTGACCCATATAATATTGCTGGATAGACGCATGATGACAGGGCTTTCGCTTTTAGATCATTGGAGAAGTTTCCTTTGAATATCTTTTTCAACATCCAGTATTTTTCCATCCCTTGTCAATTCTTGGTTTCACTTCTTTTTCCAATCGATTTGTGAATGACAAGGTCTGCCCCAAATATACATACTCAATGATGCCGCAACTAAGCTCCTCTCTCTCCGAATTGGTCATTATTCTTGTTTTTTGAGCATTCAGCTAGAGACCCATCATGCCACTAATTTCTACCAATTCCAGTATTTTTTCCATCCCTTGTCAATTCTTAGTTTTACTTCTTTTTCCAATCGATTTGTGAATGACAAGGTCTGCCCCAAATATACATAATCATCAACATACTCAATGATGCCGCAACTAAGCTCCTCTCTCTCCGAATTGGTCATTATTCTTGTTTTTTGAGCATGCAGCTGGAGACCCATCATGCCACTAATTTCTACCAATTTGTTCAACATCTCTTTCAACTGGTAGGCGCTCTCTGCGACAATCATTACGTCGTCGGCGAATCTTAAATTCGTGAGTTTATATCCGTTGATACTCAAACCTCTATCCTCCCACTCTAGCCTTCTAAATATGTACTCCAGGCAGCAGTTGAAGATAACCGGGGACAATGGACAAACCTGCTTTACCCCTCTCTCTATCTTGATATTCCTTCCTCTTCTCTCCAACTCAATAAATACTTCTGTATCCTTGTAGATACTCCTAATCACATTTATATAATCTTTGCTGATGCTTCCAGTGCCTCCCACATCCTGCAATGCCTCAGACTATCAAATGCCTTGTGGAAATCCACGAATCCTAAGTATACTGGTACATTGTACTCTAAGCACTTTTCAATGAGTTGATTCGCTGCTTGTAAGTGGTCTACGGTTGAGTATCCTGGTCTGAATCCTGCTTGTGAAGATGGATGATTTTCATATACTGCATTCATAATCCTATTTTTAATAATGCTAGCGAAGACTTGATAGAGTAATGGGCCTATAATTTTGTATATCAAATCTGAATTCCTTCTTGAAGAGTATAATTACTTTACTTGTTTTCCAATCCTTTGGTATCACTTTGTCTCTCAATATTCTATTGAATAGGAGTTTAAGAGGTTTTAATTGTTTTTCCAAACCCAATATTAGTAACTCGTTCGTGATACCGTCGCTTCCTGGAGATTTCTCTTTTTTCAGAACATTACTTATTTCTTCTTCTAAGATTTCGGGCTCACAGGACAGGCTGATTGTCCGTCATTTCCCATCTGTCATTGGCATTTATCATTTTGTATACCTCTTCATAAAATTTGGAAATTTCTTCTAGTATCTGCCACCTAGCCGTTGTCACTCCTTCCATGTTCAGTTTTGGGATCCATTTTTTTTATTTGTGATCAGCTGTTTATTTATTTTCTTAGTCGATCCTGTTGTTGACATAATTGCACTGACTGTTTTCTTCATATTCTTCTACCTCCTTCCTTATTTTTTTCCTTACTTCTTTTCTAAGTCGTCTATGCTCATCCTTTTGATCTTCAGTTTTATTTACAATTCTATTCAAACTTTCACGCTTTTCGATAAGTTCCCTTGTTTCAGCTGAAATCCTATTACTTCTCCTTCTTCCGTTTCTTTGTTGCTCTCCCTCTGATTTGACAGAAGCTGTATGTATGGACTGTATGAGGTTATTATATATTTCTTCTAGGCCACTATTCTCCAATATGTTTCTTCTTCTAAATGTTTTACAAAATTTTCAGCATTCATCTGATTTATTATCAATCGCTTTTGCTTTATGCGGAATCTTCTTTTGTGTAGAAGCATTTCGCTCATCAGTAACCTGTGATCCGAGTCAAACTTGAAATTTTTAACGACTTCCATTTTCCTGACTGTATCGTTGCCGTTCTCTATAATTATATAATCTATTTCATGTATGTTGCCTACTGGAGATTTCCAAGTCCACCATTCCTCAATACTTCCATGATTAAACATGTTCATTATTTTAAGATTGTTACTCATAGCGAAATCTAACATCTTCTCCCCTCTTTCATTTGTAAGCTCTTCTTCTCCGTATCTGCTACTGCTTCTGTTTCCATAACTCCTTGTAACTGCTTTTGCATTGAAATCTCCGATAATAATCAGCTTCTCTCCGGGTTTCCTAAGTGCCATTACTTCTTCTACAGACCGGTAAAACAGATCAACTTCTTCTTCTTCTTCGCTTTCTGTTGTTAGTGCATGTACTTGTATGATTATAAATTTATCATTCCCTACTTGTAAACGGATGAAGGCAACTCTATCCGAAATAGCTTTAAATTCTGTGAGTCCATCTTTCAACCTTTTGTTAATATAGAATCCCACTCCCCTATGCCCTCCTGTGGCTGCTGAATGGCATAAGATATGACCATTATTACGTTTAACTATTTCTTCATATCTCCGTCTTATTTCCGCTAGTCCAACCATGTCCCACTCAATTTCCCCCATTGCCTCCTCCAACTCAATAATCTTACCCTCGCCTAAAACTGTTCTCGCATTAAATGTGCCGATGTATAACAATTTTCTGTTACTAATATTTTTATTTCCCCTCCGTTCCTGTATGAATCCAGTCCTTCTTTCTGCCTGTTGCTGCTATGATTGCTTAGTTGAAGTTTCTTTTACTTTCTCATTCCTTCCAGTTCCAACCGATTTCTGAGACCCGTCTCCCGACTCTCCCCGCTCATCTGCCTGTTTGCCATTTATGCTCCTTTCCATGCTTATATTGAAATATTTATCCAGGCTGCTGGCTCTGACCAGTTTCTTCTCTTTATTCGCCAACTGATTTCCTTGTGTACCATTATTGTTCCCTTTTTTCTTCTGGTTCGGAGATGCCTCTTCGCTTCTAGCACTTTTTGTAGAGTTCGCCTCTTTATTCAACTCCTCTAGTGACCACCAATCATCGTTCACTTTCAGTTTATTGCCTACCATTATCACTTTCTTGCCCTCTTCTTTCAATCTTATAAGATGAGGAAATAACAGTTTCCTGATTTCCGTTATTTCTTTTGTAAAATCCTCTTTAACCTGAACATTCTTGGAGCGCTGCTCTCCTCGAAGTTTTCCTTTCCCCCTTAATACCATATTTTTTATTGTGATTGAATTCAGTGTAACAACGACTGGAGATCTTTCCTTGCTCCTATCAATTCTCCATAAGTCCCTAATATAGTTGTTATCTATTTCGGGAACCAGGAACTTCAAAACACTCATCACTTCCTCACTCATTGCAAAGAAATTCCTACCCTTAATGCCAAATATCATCAAATTGTTTTTTCTCTCTCTTTCTTCCTTCATTTTCTCAATTTTGGAATTATTCTCCTTCATCTTATTTATTTCAGATCGAATCTCTTCTACTTCATTCTCAAGATGACATTTCAACTTTAGTCTCTAAAGTGTCTAGCTTTTCCAACTTTTTCAATATCTTGTCTAATTTTTCCTCCAAAAAACAACGCTTTTATCCTCGGTAGACTTCGGTGTTCTTAATTCATATGCTACTAATCACTTTAAGTATGTTTGAATACTTCTTCTATATATTATTACTATTCCTTTTTGAATGCTCGGAACCACTTATCTACGGGCCGTAGAGATATTCCAGCATTGTTCTATTTTTGAAAATGTTTGTTTATTTTGAATACAATAATTCGGCGAAATTCTAACTGATAGGATTATTGAGGCGCTCAGAATGCCATAGAAGATAACGGTCTGATGATTATGATGCTACTATTCCGGGTGTGAGCCTCTTTAATGTCTCTCTTCCACACGAATCTTCCTATCCTTGTCTTTTACCGTTGTTGTTCCCCCTTGAATCCTGGTAAATGTTCAATTCATAGGTTTGTTGCACGTAGTTCAAAGTTCATTCTCAACCTAACAACGTCTATGAAATCTTTCCCCGGCTTCTTTTTGGCTAACCTAACATCTGTACTAGCTCACTTTCTTATGCATTTACATTACATATATCACACTCTGTATGCGAAGTTTAGATCTATTACACACACTCACAAGTCGAACTATTGGTTCTCCAATGCTCAGTTTCCTTCAAATACACTATTCACTTTCAAAAATTACTTTTCGGTAGGACGCGATCTCAACAGCACTTCTCACAGCAGACCACGGCTGCCAACTCAAGCTAATTATAAAATTTAAATAAGATGGAAAATAAAAGAAATATACAGCTATATGTAAATGAATAAACATAGAGTGACTGAATACAATTTGAAAAATGCACTATGATAAACCAGTGCACAATTTTACCTTGGGAAAATATAATAATCACTAGTATATCTAAAGGTGCGTACAGACTTTCGCTCTGTTCCGCAATCGAACGTCACTCGAGCAGATCGATTGATGATCGACCGGGGAGCAAAAGTGGAACGCGAGAAGAGCTAACATCTCCCGTAACGTTCATGATCGGAGCGATTGCGGAGCGTGCGTGGAGCGATTGCAGAGCGAGTTCGGAGCGTGTTGGAGGCGACTACTCGACTAAATCATATGAAATCCTTCGGAATTTGGAAGGGGAGAACCAGAAGATATCCAAGTCCTCCGAATAACTATTGAAAATTCATTGAGCTCTACTTGAAAGAAAGTTATAATGGCATACCGTTCTGGAGCGAGAAATATGAAATGAAAATCCAGATCGTCAAGCTGTTGATTTTAGAAAGCAGGTAGAAAGAATCAATCCTATTATTCAACAGATTGTACAGGAAAACAAGTAATTCAACATCACGTCTTACTTTCAGTGATCTAACATTGAACACAATTCTGAGGGAATTGGTTGAGTAATCACAGGGACAGAAAACTCTGTTTTTATAATAGATGCATCCAAAAATTAGTTTTGCAAACGTTCTAGAAGGTGAATCTGAACAATATGATGAGTCCATACTTAGCTTGCATACTCTAATAGAATCCTCACAATTGATTTGTTTAGGAGTAGCAGAGGTACCACATCACTGAAGGGTGAGCATGTCCTCAATATGACACCTATCTGTTGATTGGCTCTGTTAGCTATGTAATCAATATGTGAATCGAAAGAAAGGTCAGGGCTGAATACAACTTAAGGTCCCTGAACGACTCCAATGGGATACCAATTATATAAACACCTCCATGAGTGGAGGATTGCCGAGTAGAACCCATGAATATTTAGCCACATTTATTTTCAGTCCACTTGTATCACACCATCTAAGCAGTTAATTTAATATTCCTCTGAAAATCATAGCTATCACTTTTATCATTGATTTCTTTGAATATTTTTACATCATCTGCATACAGAAGGCTTGAGGATTCACTGATAGCAGATGGTAGATCATTAAAAAAATCAGAAAAATAGGAGTGGTCCGAGGTTGGAGATCTGAGGAACCTCCGATGTACAACTCAAAACATTCTGATTTGAAATTATGAATATTGACATATTTATAATATTCAAGTTAGTAAAATACAATAATTCAAATTGGATAGAGCAAACTATACAATAGTTGAAAAAGAAAAAAAGGCTATTGCCCAAAACTTGTTCAATTTCCTAATTTTGTCTCAAATTAACCAAATATTATGTAGGTTATTAGTAGGTCTATTTAAATTTCTACACCAAATCATCAATCTAGAACTACAAATTAGAATAAAACAAATTTAGATAGATTAATAATAAAACTTTCGTAAAAACATGAAACAAACTTCAAAAAATTTCACAAAATAATTCTATGAAAACACATAAATTTTAATATTGTAATAAAACGTTTGAAATGAAACTCACCAAATCTTGCTGAGCTCCTGCACTGGAAGACGGGACTTCTCGAAGAACTTCCTGGCGACCTGTCCGGGCAGCAGACTGTTGGGGTCAGGCTGCAGCGAGCAGAACTGCTTGCGGTAGTACTCCAGCTGCTCCTCGTTCATTGTCCACACCCCATCCCCCTCACACCCCTCCCCATCACCCTCACTGCTGTGTCGATCCGACGACTCCTCCTCTGTGCCCAGCAGTTGCCTGTGCTCCTCACAAACTGCAAAACCATGCATTAACTTACAATCGGTCACTTTCTAATGTGGGTTACACTTGGGCTGACCACTAACGATCGACATGTTCGTTACGGCACTAACGGCACATACACATGTTCATCATCAGCGAAAGGCTTTCAAGGCTGGCCACTAACGGTAGAACATACATGCACATACACAGTCGACTTACATTGGAAGTAACACTTGTAAGTAACACACTTATGTCATCAGCGAGACGCTACTGATGACATGAAATTGAAAACCAATAACAAGAAATAAACAAGCTAAAGGGTTCTGACAGAATAACAAAATAAACAGCCAATAACAGAAACTAAACCACTGGAAATTACAAATTATAATAATATAAAAATAATTTTTAAATTCAAATGGAGCAGCTAAGAAAAAATTGACAACAAAAATCGAAGTTACAAAATCCTAACCTCAAAAGTCATGCCCGAAGCCTTTCTCTGTGATCACAGCTGTGATGACACAACAATGTATGTCGACTGTGTGTGTATCATGCATGTTCTAGTGTTAGTGGCCAGCCTTATATCAATCAAATTATTAACTTATTATTATCAAAATAATCGATAATCGATATTTGACGAGAAATTTATGTTTCAGTTTTTCGAGGTATTTGTTAATTATTTTCAAGATTTCAACTACCGTGTGTACAAAATTCAACAGCTTGTAACTCTTATATTTTAATTGGTTCACATTATTATTGATATTGTCAAAATAAATCTTTAAAATGTACAATACCATTTAAGCTGTTTTCATCAATCCAAAATCGATAATGTTTCGCTTATATTAATTCATAATCATTACACTAGTTCAATAGTCACGTGTTTATGGTTGTAGACGTTGACAAAACGGTGTGAAATATATTATCTATATTTAGGTATTAAGAAACCTGGAACCTTTGACCGCTTGTTTCAATACAAAATCTTTCTTTCTATTGATAATGCATGTAGTTTGAAAAAAATCAAAAATCCGAAACCGACAACTGATTACAGTAAAACCTAGCCGATATACAAACATCAATAAAGTATTGAATACGAATACATGAAAATTGCTAATTTAAACAAGCCCACTAAACAAGCACTTCACAAATAGTTGAAAAAGTGATCTAAAATAGTTAAACAGATTAAATCGACGACAGAGAAAAGACTGAAGTGTTCCAACGTTGGCTATAATATAAAAATAATAATATTTTTCAAAGTGAATCTACATTAATGAGAATCATAAAACTCAAATATTGTATTACCTCGTGAAAACATACTTTGGAATTTATTTATGGTCTATTCAACAGAATATGACAATTGAAATTTCTAGTATATGTGATTTAAAAACGTTGGGAATAGAGTTATTCAGATTGTGTTACTACAAACTACTTAACAATTTCCAAGTTTCATTTAATGAGATACTCAAAATTTTTATCAATTTTTTAGAATGAAACTAAAATCTTATTAATTTTCAATGGAGCAAATAAGTTTGATTGTACATAATAACTCATTAAATTGGATGTAAGACTGACCATTTAGAATAATTCTGCTAAGCTGTCCATTCATTAATAACAATTTATTTTTTACACAACTTGAAGTAATGTATAAAACTTGAAAGTATTATTCACTCTGTGCATGCTCTAACTGAGCTTCTAATACATGGCCCAAAATCAGAAGGACACAGACTAATTGTAATAATTAAGACTGACAAATTAGTCAAGTGAAACAATTACCGAGCATTAGTCCAATCAGAGTATCCATCTTAGCGAGGCTGAATGAGAATGTGTAAGCTATACCATATAACCATGATATGAGTAAGTAGAACGAGAAATAATTTATTGTATTGCAACAATAAAAACTTGAAACGTTTTTATAAATCTATTTTTATAAACAGGAGAGTTACCTCAGGATGTTTATCCCTGGTGATTTGATTCCGCTTGAATATGATTCAAATTACACAAAATTCAAATTGTTGGTAAGAATGTTTTTGGCCTGTGATTCTTTGGCAACACCGTTTTTGTGAAACAGTTTTGGGCTGAAACTAAGTTTGATTGTATAAAAAGTTTATTAATTAATAATATTATGTATAAATTTGTGAATTTTCAATAAATATAAATATTTATTTTTAAAAAATAGCTCATGCCTCTCATCCAAGAAAACGTTTGCACAGGCTTGAAAACGAATATGCCAACAATAGATTAAATAACATGAATTTTCATTCCGTTGATGCAAAGCGAATGTATTTGTTTTTTTATCATGATAGGCCTACCTTTCAATAGAAACTAAATATATGATGTGAATTGCATCATATATGATATATGCAATATATGATTGCTAATTAAATATTTTCCAAATTATATTTTAAAGGAATAAATTATAAAATGAAGAAAAATTAGTTCACATTAAGCTAAGAAGCAGGAAATTTATTAATGACCTAGTTATTATTTTAGGCAAATTTATTAATTTGCCCAAATGTCTTTATTGATTATGTAATGTTGGAATTAGTAAACAGTAAACGATTTCTGGGTTTAGAAATCGACACTAATTTATCCTGGAATAGTCAGGTTTGTCAGGTAGTGAAAAATCTTCCCTGGGTTGTATGCTTCAAGACAAAATGCCGAATAAATGCAGTCTTCTAATTCACTCATTAATTCACTCCCATCTGGCCTATGGTCTATGCATTTACGGAGCCACGACCAAGAGCAACCTTAATAGAATTCTCATACAACAGAAAAAATTACCAAGAATAATGATGAATCTAAAAAGAATGGAATATGTGAAACTGGATTTTTCGCAGCTTGGCATTCTTACAGTTTACTGGCAATATGTATTTGATGTTTTTATGTATGTTAGGAATTACCCTGTAGAAGTTTCAAAAGTATAATTAAAGAACACATCAGAGATTGGAATAAACAAAATGGGGAATCTTACTTTGCAGAACATTTGATAATAAAAAATCACAAGTTCACAGTTGAAGAGAATGTTGAGTTTCCGCGTGTTAATAACAAATGCAGATCGAATATTCTAGAGGCTTTAGGAATAACAAGAGTAATTAAGGACAATTCCCAGTATAGTTTAAATGACCAGATTCATTTCAACCAATAAAACACTATAAATTTAGTTTTATCATAGCATTATAAGCATACATTAGTCAATAATTTTTCTATATACATATTTGTTTTATTATCTTTTACTTGTTTTCTTGGTTCTTATTTTGTACCGTACTGAAAGGAAATTTTGTTATCATGGCGAGTCTGTTGCTTAAACCGCCATTTTGTGAAGTTTTTGTTATACAGTTAAGTGGGAGGAGACTGTCTAGCTGGGCCAATGAAAGGCGTTCATGCCCTTGACCAATAGCAGTACTCGCCTACTAGCATAAATTCTGCTGCTCTTGTATTAAGTTTTAGTTTATCAGAGATTGTCAATGGTGTAACAACCGAAACCGGTCTTTAAAACTATCAATAAATCTGTGGTTTTTGACAATTTTTCAGTCTTTTTATTTAATACTGTAGAAGAACTACGGAATGAGAGTCATGGCTACTATACTAGATTTGAGAGGATAACGGAAAGACACAGGATAGACTTTTTCAAGAAAAAGACGCACTACATAAGGGAATACTTCACAATGCTACCTTTAGAATTACAGATTTACAGGCAATAGAGAACATCAAAAAATTAAGTGAAAAACTCGAGAAGTATTTAATATCTCTGTACTCTTTACTAGAGTTTACAGGTCTCACTATAGGTTTATGATTGTTGTTTATAACTTTTTGCTATTTCAATAGGAGGTTTAAGACTTTTTTCTACTACGTTTTATGTTATGTTTGTTTTTATTATTTGAGGCTGTTCCTGCACATGATTATCAATAAAGATTTTTTTCTAATTCAATATTAATGATTTCAGCTTCAATAATTCTGTATTGAATGCAGGCGACACAACTTTGTTACACTCTGATGTTGAATTGACAAAAGTGGTGTTAAAATAAAATTAATAGGTTACAAGAATCAAAACTGTGGTTTGATGCTAACATGTTGATGATGATGTTGACATCAGATAACAATAATGATGTTGACATCATTATAATACTAATTTGGAGTTTACTATTTGTTGTAATTTGAATTAATTTGTAATTTCATAGTACAACATGAGGAGACGTTTAATACTTGAAGAGTCCTCTCATCATTCAAATCATGTAAGACAATTCTTGAAAGTTTATTGCTATGCTTAGCAATAATGTATACAATTTATAACAATTTCTTATACGAAAGCCAAGTGACAGATGAAGTAGCAACAAGAATATTTTTTGATAAATTTGACCACTGACAAGCGTTTTAAAAAGCCTACACGACCCAGAATATTCTCCGATTGGCTAATTCTTAGCCAAACATAGGGCATTATGGATGAAGTGATGGCTTGTTGGAACGCTCGTCTGTGGCCAGCTTAAAGGAACAAAACAGCAAGATCTTATTCTCATTCAACTTATTGGAGAACCTCTTCTTAGTGCAGTTTGCACATGGCCAGTTTAAACGAAATTTCATTCTTAACTGGATTAAATCCATATCAAGTCTCGTTTGTTATGATATGGGCCATGTTGAGTTTAAGCTGATTCAAGTCGGTTCAAGCTTTTACTATGCAAACGGCCTTTGATCCCCAAGTAGATCTCTTTAGCATCATGTGGCCTCCTGCTCTGAGCCTCCTGACCAATGATGTTGGAGTCATATGCAAGAAGCAAGCTATACTATCTATTGATAGGAAAATAATGGCCTTACCTAACCCCTGCCAATGTGACGACCAATTTCTTTCATGGCCGCCTACACTGTTGGTGGGCGTGGGGGAATCGCTGGCTGTACTCGATGCTTCCGGGGAGGCGGTAGTTGCCTCGCTCGAGGTCATCGGCAGACCGTTCGTCTGCATTGCCCCGATTATCATTGTTTTTGGAATAGTGTCTGTCATGTTGGCTAACTCATCTGCAATCATATGCGATATGTTATATATACATAAATATATATATATATATCTATATATATATATATATATATATATATATATATTTATACATTTGTGTATATATATAGGAAGTTTTTGCGCTATAAAAATTATTTCGTACCCTGGAAAAAAATCGAGAAAAATGTGTCTGAAGTTTTCAAAAAAACTTCAAAAATCACTCTTTTTCAACTTTGACCGCTAAAAAATACTACTCAATAATCGACTTTGGCATGTTTTATACCTCAAATCAATGTAAAATGTTGTCCTCTTTCTCTACGATGTCCTTAAAATTCACTTAAGACCAATGGTTCTTGAGATATTGACTGGAAGTACGCCTACTTGAAAAATATCGAAAAATCGATATATCTCGAAAACGAAGGTCGATAGGAGAAAATTTTACTGAACATTTTTTGTTGCAAATTGCATGTAGAATCTATGGTAGCCGGGGTTCACACCTTATCTGGGACTAATATATATATATATACAGGGTGATTCACGAGGATATGCGGTAACTTTGAGAGCTCATTCTATATGTAAAAATAATGAAAAAAACTTATATAAACATAGGTCCGGAAATGTTTCGTTAGCGAGTTATACAGGGTTAAAGATTTCGCCTGGATTTCAGTTCCGCTGAGTAAATGAAGACTCTCTGAAATTCTGGAAAGTTAAATTTAGGGGCAAATGCCATTGTTTCTTATGGTTTTTTACCTGAAAAATTGATTAGAACAGGTCCCAGAACTGTAAGATGAGTAGTTTTTGAGTAATCCAGTGTAAAATGCAAAAACATTGAGTAAAAAAACACAATTTTTACATTTGGCCAGCAATCGCTTTGTTATTTTACCAATAAACTGATCAAATTTCAGAACAAAACTTGTAGAAAATTTAATTCTAAACAAAACGGTATGATTAAAGTATACAGAAAGTGAACAGATAATCGATTAAAGGAAGTTTTATTGAAAACAGAACAACACACGTTTTTCATTTGGCCGACAATAACTCTGTTGATTTCTTATTAAAGATCTGTAAAAAGTTAATGATTTTTACTTAAATTTAACACCTTAATTTTTTTACTAAAATTTCAAAATAAAATAATATTAAAACACAGTTTTAAAATAAAGAAATAAACATAAACAACAAACATAAATAAAAAAAAAATACACATGTTGAGCGGATAATTTGTTTTTCATAAGTTGGCACTACAATAACAGCTGATCAACAATGATGTGATTTGAAATGTAGAATTTTAATTCCTTGAGAGGTAACAACTGAGTTTTAGTCCACGTGTGTATTGTTCTGTTCGTCGTATTGAATTTTAGTCCGTGTTAGCATTGTTTTGTCCATAGTAATTATTAAATTGTTGGAGTAGTAATGCCATACTTATTTTCAACTGAAGAATACGCCGATATGGTGTTTATTTACGGTGTATGTGAAGGCAATGCTACAATCGCTGTGGAAGAATACAGACAACGTTACCCTTATCGTAGAATTCCAAATGCTAGAACCATTATTTCTACATTTCGTACGTTACGGGAAACAGGATCACTTCCAAGCGTAAAGATCCAGTCTGACCGCCCTCGCCAACATGATGTTAATGTAGAAGAAAACATTATTGCTGCTGTTGAACGTAGTCCAGGTATTAGTACAAGACGTATTTCAAAGCGGTTTAGGGTTTCGCAAAGTAAAGTTTGGAGAACACTTAATAAGAACAACCTTTATCCCTACCATAAACAAAAAGTACAGCATTTACAACCAGGAGACAATGAACATCGCTTGGAGTACTGCAATTGGTTAGTCAATCATCGTCAACTCTTCAAGTACATTTTATTTACCGATGAGTCACAGTTCACTCGTGATGGTATCAACAATTTACGAAACCAACATTCATGGGCAGAAGAGAACCCTCATGCAACAATTGAACGTAACTTTCAATACCGTTTTAACATTAATGTATGGTGTGGTGTTATTGATGATAAGCTAATTGGACCGTTTATTTTTCTAGAGCGCTTAACAGGTCAGGCGTACTTACAGTTTCTTCAAGAAGAATTACCGACATTGCTGGAAGATGTTCCTCTTGCAACGCGACGCAAGATGTACTTCCAGCATGATGGCGCACCGCCACATTTTTCAAATGATGTTTCCACCTATCTAAATCATCAGTTCCCAAATAAATGGATCGGTCGTGGTGGTCCTATACACTGGCCACCAAGGTCACCAGATCATACGCCATTGGACTTCTGCATATGGGGATGGATGAAAGATCATGTTTACGAGGTCAAAGTAAATTCCCGTGAGGCGTTACTTGATCGAATTAATGAAGCCTTTGTGCAGTTAAAGGAGAGCCCCGTAGAACTACGAAAAGCAACAAGAGCAATTCTTAAACGAGCAGAAAGATGCATTGAAGTTAATGGCAACATTTTTGAGCATTTACTGTAATTTTATTGCATAACTTTACATTACAGTTTTCAATAAAACTTCCTTTAATCGATTATCTGTTCACTTTCTGTATACTTTAATCATACCGTTTTGTTTAGAATTAAATTTTCTACAAGTTTTGTTCTGAAATTTGATCAGTTTATTGGTAAAATAACAAAGCGATTGCTGGCCAAATGTAAAAATTGTGTTTTTTTACTCAATGTTTTTGCATTTTACACTGGATTACTCAAAAACTACTCATCTTACAGTTCTGGGACCTGTTCTAATCAATTTTTCAGGTAAAAAACCATAAGAAACAATGGCATTTGCCCCTAAATTTAACTTTCCAGAATTTCAGAGAGTCTTCATTTACTCAGCGGAACTGAAATCCAGGCGAAATCTTTAACCCTGTATAACTCGCTAACGAAACATTTCCGGACCTATGTTTATATAAGTTTTTTTCATTATTTTTACATATTGAATGAGCTCTCAAAGTTACCGCATATCCTTGTGAATCACCCTGTATATAACAACGATCCCACAATGGGTAATGGATGGATCGGAAGGTATTACAGGAGAGAGTACAAGTGTAAGATAGCATAATTGAGGGATTAACATTAGAAGGATCATAATAAGGTAGAAGAAACAACAATAAAAAGAAAAAAACGTTAAGAAATACGTAACAAAAATGAAGAAAAGGTGGAGAATCTAGTAGTATAACTAAGCTCCTCGATATGAAACAAATCCTCTCATATACCCAAAGAAATGAGGTCCAAAAGTATTTAGAATTTGAGTTTGAAAAAATTAAAAAGATAACTTGAACGTATCTTACTGACAAAAAATAAGAATCCTTAATAAGCTTTTACAATGTCGTTTCAAAAATTGATATAGGCTGAATAAAAGTACCATAAGTTACAAAAATACACCCTCAATAGAATTCCTCATCACGTAGATCCCGTTGTACTGAAAAATTTTTGGCTTAGACTCAAATATTTGGCTTGTTTTCTTGGTTTTTATTTTGTACTGAAAGTAAATTTTGTTATTATTGCGATTCTGTTGCTTAAGCCGCCATTTTGTCACACCGTTGAGTGGGAGGAGTCTGTCTAGCTGGGCCAATGAAAGGCGTTCATGCCCTAGACCAATAGCAGTACTCGCCTACTAGTATAAATTCTGCTGCTTAGTTTTAGTTTATCAGAGATTGACAAAGGTGTAATAACCGAAACCGGTCTTTCTAAGTATCAATAAATTTGTGGTTTTTGACAATTTCTTAGTCCTTTTCATTCAGAATGTTTTGTAACTTGGAAGTCTTCAAATACTATACAATAGATTACTTACATGAACTCATATAATCCCAAATCAGTGCATTGGTTTTCAGGATGTCCAATCACGGAAGCATCTGAAATCAGAGATGAAGTTGATTTGAATAAAAATTCTTAGTAATAGAAGTTGAAAATGTGTTTATCTTAAGTGTTTTATAAGGCCTATATAGTCCTACTAGTTGTCAAAAATTAACACTTTACAAAAAAACTAGTGAACAATTATTGTTTAAAATTACTAATTTTTCTACAATTTTTGTTAACTTGTGGTATGCAAATAGGCAACAGTTTACTGTAAAAGTAGCTTAGCCTACAGGAAAAAGGATAGTAAACACCTGAAGCTACTAACTTACTGGATGATTTAATATGAGCTGCTTTCCTACTTTTTTATAAATTGGTAGGTATCAAGTAATCAATTTAGATAAATACCCCGCATAAAACTGAAATCGATGACGACATATCGGTAGTTGAATTGCCGTATTGAACTATGTTTACAAACTTTAGTATGCCACTAAAATAATAAGAACACTTTAATCAAAATACGTTCAAGCATTGACACTAATTATTTGCAAATAACATGACTTCAAAACTCAATAACTAGAATAATGTTAAAATAATTAATTAGTGAAAAGGTTATGTTGTATTTTCTAGGTTTACATATCAAAATAGGTTAATGAACTGATTTTATAAACAAACATAATCTTGCAAAGTATTTCATATCTGAAAGTATCTTTTAATTATAAAACATTACCTTTTATTAACAAAAACACTAATAAAATGATTTAAAAATACAATTAAATACATAGAATTCCATTAAAAAATCTGAGATTAGCTTCGGACAGAAATTTAATAAAATTTCCGACTTTCCCAGCCAAGGAGGCAAGGACCCAGAGCAGAAAGCACAGAGCACTAGAAACTAGAGAACTACTTTGAGCAGAGAGCTCCCATCTGTCAGATCTTTAGATGTACGATCAGCAGTTATTTTCTCTACTATCATGAGAAAAAATGAATATTGATAATATGTTAATCCAACCTATGTCAATTATAAACTCTTTTGATTCGAAAATAACTATTTTACATGCTGAAATTGATTAAAAAAGTAATGAGGTTGGCAGAATTGCTATTAAACGCGCTAAGCCAGCGTCCGGTTTTCTCTATTCCGCCATCTCAATGGACGCGTTTAAACAATAATTCCTATTTTCCGTTTCGAAAACTATAGCTTTCTACATTTCGGCTATTAATCATCAGTGTTGTGTTATATCTGTGTCTTAAAATTTGGATATTCAAATTAAATATTTAATACCATGGGAGACAAAGATGGAGGTAAATACATTGTACTATAAATTCGTTGGCTTGTGTAGCCTATGATTCTCTTTCATTTATGAATTTAAACACTGAATTGCAATAACTTTACATACATCATAATAATGATCAAAAGTTTTAAACTTTCTTATTCCTGTAAAGTTAAAGTCTGATACCGTTAAACATTGTGTATTGATCTTTAAATTGAATGTTAGATTCATTTGATTGCTGTTTATGAAAATGCAAATGTTTGGGGTTAGCTTTTTCGTTTTATGTGAATCTAACAACTTCTCTAAACAACTAAAATCAAACATCCAATTTTAAATGTTGAAATTTATGAGTTTTCATGTAGG
The DNA here is from genome assembly GCF_014356525.2 of Nilaparvata lugens. Taxonomy (NCBI): domain Eukaryota; kingdom Metazoa; phylum Arthropoda; class Insecta; order Hemiptera; family Delphacidae; genus Nilaparvata; species Nilaparvata lugens. The sequence continues at coordinate 45,029,231 of NC_052504.1, read as the reverse complement.
AATTGACTACGCATTTAATTTTCGTATGACATGATTAGATTTAGATCAAACTATTCTAAATACAAAAAGGCTATGTTTTTTGTTTTAACTTACCCAAGCTATCCATTTCAAAATTCCCATTGTACATTTTCAAATTTTTTGCAAGCAATATGTCTTGTTAATACCAAACTCCTCCACTATCGAATTATTTATTTATGTTATAAATTTACATAAATTATATTCAATATGATTCGATTCGATTATATTTAGGCCTAATATAAGCTAATTTGAACATGTCAATTTCAACACTGTTGATTATATTCCATGCAGCTTTACAAGAATTTGTGTCCTGTCTTATCACATTTTTATTGCAGCATCTCTTAGCCCTCATCACCACCTGTTGATAGATCCTCTTGAGCCTAAGATAGACAGAGTAATAGTTATGCTTACTTCACCGGCATCAGCTATCTTGTAGACGTTGTTGGCAACCAACACCAGCATCCTGATGTTGCTTAGATCAGCCGTGTACCACTGCTTGGCATCAACTGATGAAGGCTTAACACTTGGAAATCCAGAAGATCTCTTCAGTTTGGAAGGGAAGAAGATGCTGAACTGCAAGTTGAAGACATTGAAAAACTCATCAAAAGCAGATTTTGGATTGTCAAAAGTATCCAAATATTCTCAGTTGATCCTTTGTAATGCAGAGGCAAAGAGTGGGAGACTTTCAGAGTTAATTCTCCTGTATGTGGCTTATCAGCCCATGCTGGTTCCAGTACAGTATTTCTAACTGTCCACGACATTCATAACTAGGGCCTGATGGTCAGCCACCACAGGCTCAACAACATCAATACTGTAGTGTTAGGAGCTCAGATTAGTGGCAACAGTGTCAAGGCAAGCCTCACCCCTTGTAGGTTTCCAGTTTACGATGAAGAGATTGAAACTCTTTAAAAGAGTGGTAAACTGGTTTACTGTTGGGCTCTGTACCTACAAGTGTATATCGAAATCACCACCCATAATGATGTGTTGACACTGCAGGGTATTAAGGTACATTAATATGACACATAACTTACCTATAATAATTGCATAATTGAATAATTATTTTTTAGCCAATTTACTGGTGATCAAAACCCTGTCAAGCTGCTGGGTTTCGTTCTGGACAATAAACTCAACTGGGCCAGCCATATTCAGCATGTGACCACAAGACTGTCCAGAATTTGTTTTCTGCTGCTGAAGCAGAGGGGTCATGTGACTGAGGCCTATTTAGTCATGGTGTATCATGCGCTCTTCCACTGTCACGTTACCTATGGCCTACTCATGTGGGGTCATTCAGCAAAGGTTGTGGACATACTGAAGCTGCAAAAACGGGCTGCCCGAATCATCACCGCAAGCGATTATCACGCACACTGCAAGCCCCTTTTTGTTAGACTTGGTATTCTAACAGTGATCTGCCACTTCCTACTTCTCTGTCTAATGTATGTCAAGAAGAACCAGCAGTACATGTTGACTCGGACTGATGTGCATGAACATAACACCAGACATCGAGAGCTGATTGATATTCCCAGAGTACGCCTTCAGAGATCACAGGTGTGCTTCAGGAGTTCGGCATTGCGATACTTCAATAGGCTGCCTACAGGAGTAAAACAGTTAAATTTAAGAGCGTTTGAGAGAGTTGTATCCAAGCACTTGAAAAGCAAGGCGTACTATAGTGTTAGTGAATATATGAGTGATGATTTGTCGGAAATGCTGTCTTGCTAAACATGCCTTATGTATGTTTTTGTTTTTTGTGTATTGTATTTTATGTTTTTGACGCCATCGATCCCATATTCTGGGTAAAGGATGCAGATTTAGGTATAAAGGTACAATCTAAGCAGGGGGATACTGTCAGATGCTGACATCCATACCGTTTTTTCTCTCTCATAGTAGCAATCTACGTTGTTAGACTGATAAGTTCTATGAAGACAGATACTAATAAGGCTACACAAATTTATTTTTATTGCATTGTTTCAAATGACAGCCAATGGTCTTCTCGTAGAAATCGAATAATATTAGGGCTGACTGTTCAAACAAATTTTGAAAACGATTAATGCACCCAACTAAGAGATATTAAAAAAGTTACATAGTTTCAAGGTACCTAAATTACCATCAACTTTGGAGTGATAATACATTATATTAATCATCCGTGTTGTGTTTTATTAGTGTTTTCAAATTTGGTTATTCAAATTAAATATTTAATACCATGGGAGACAAAGATGATACATTGTAAGATTTGTTGGCTTTTGTAACCTATGATTTTCTTTTATATGAATTTTATGAACAAAATACTAAAAAATACAGTATTCATCTTTATTGGAACAATATTAGAAACACATTTCAGCTGATAGTATTGTCTAGATTAGTTGGCAAGTAGAAATTATTGACTAGGAAAAATAGCATGCGGACAAATTCCGTATAGGTCTCACTGGGTTTTTATTTGATGTTGTACCCAAATTTCAATGTTGTACCTAACACATAATCATCATCTTTGGAGAAGTAGTACAGTATTTATCTTTATTAAAACAATATGAGAAACACATTCAAGTTGATAATATTTGGATTGCTTTGTTTTTAGAAACTATTGGCAAAGGAAATTCCAAGTATTGAGACATATTTTTTTAACAGGTCTTATTGAATTTTTACTTGTTGTAATTCAATGCTGCTTGAAACAAACGAACCAAGAAACTACACTAAAAAAAGAAAACCATTCGAAGAAATGTGTACAACCATATTATGTAATTTACATTTGTTCTACTAAAAATTCATGAAACTGTTTTTAATTTTTTTGTCAGAAACTTTTGATGACGCCGTTGAGGAACGCGTAATCAACGAGGAGTATAAAATATGGAAAAAGAACACACCGTTTTTGTACGACTTGGTGATGACTCACGCTCTTGAATGGCCATCATTAACTGCTCAATGGCTGCCTGATGTTACTCGGTAATAATTCAACATTTTAACTCCAATAAGTCACAGATCATTACAAAAGTTATTCTATTAATTGAAGATTATTCTAAATTTAGCAACTTTGTTTTCTTCTGAAATTATACTTAACTATGCGGAACAAAATTGAAAAAGTCCTATTTTGACATCACTAGCAATATAAAAAGTATTTGAACGCTAGTGGGAGTTGCAAAAAGTCCAAATAATTTTAAAAACTATAAATAGCTATTCCTTCTATTCGGTTGTTATACATTCCTTCATTGAATTCGTTTATCAAAGCACAGAGAAGCAATTTTATGGAGCTTTATAGGCTCCTGGCAACATATTCACTCTAGAAACAATTATTGAAATTGAGTTTTTCTACACAGAATATGTTTTGTCTGTCAATGTTAATAGCGTCTTGAAAATAATTATATGTTCCTGAATACTATATGCTGCTTATAAATCTCATATTTTACTGTATTATAATTTATTTTTAATGTGATAAATCTATTTATTATAGTAACTCAGAATTTTCGTAGTTTGTGTTATTGTAAAAAAAACTAGAGTATCATCTTGCTACTTGGATTTTCATCTAAATATTTATTGCAGGCCTGAAGGAAAAGACTATTCAGTGCACAGACTGATTCTGGGAACTCACACTTCTGATGAGCAGAATCATCTGCTGATCGCCAGTGTTCAATTGCCAAATGAGGATGCACAGTTCGATGCTTCTCATTATGACAATGAAAAAGGAGGTCTGTAATATTTATATCTTATTTCGATACACTCTTGATAAAGCCAAGTAGATGCTTACTACTTATTTGTCAACATTTGAGAAGATAACGATTGCTATTTCATAAATAAATGTTAGTTTTATGGGAGGTTGACCGACCTTCTATCTTCTATGTGACGTCAGATATTGACGTCATTATATTATATTTGTCGATATATCTTGTCATTTATTCATTATATACTTTTTGAAAATACCATTCATCCGTACAAAAACACACAATCGATCTTGCTCTGTTTAGATTCAAGGATTTGTTGCATAAATGACAAGCGCGGTCGACCTACGTACTAGGTCGAGCTCTGAAACCTGCCTAAAACGTCTATCCTCTGGTTCCTCACAGTGCTGGTGCAATAAAATGGCTTCTTCAGTATATCAAATGGGAAATTTGATATGCTATAAAATCAGGTTACTGGTGAAATCAGGATATTTTCGTCAATGGACGTAGGTCATTTCCCCAAACTTGAGACATGACTTGAAGGGCAGCTCTTCCAAACTTATGAGGAGCTCAAAAACATCATCTTAGCCCACTCCAACTCATTTGGTGGCAACATTTATGAACAGGGCTCTGGTAGGCTGGTCCATTGTTATAACAAATGCCTCGATCTTCACGACGTTTATGTTGAAGAATAATGTAACTTTGAGTAATGAAGTTATTCAATCAATTATCCATTATTGTCATAAAACACAAGTTGTTTTAATAAACGTCATAGAAAGAAAGAAATGATACTTTGAACAGTCAAAGTAATCAATACAACAATATTGAAAAATAATAAATAGTAATTATTAGCACAACATGGAATCAACTTGCTAAATATACTATAGGTAGGCGTAGACCATATTGGTATTTGTAAAGAGTAAGTCACAACACAGCTGTTAAACGAAAGAAAACTAAAACTTTTCGAAAAATTATCTTGCTGTATAAAGGCATTCCTCTGTAAGTAAGTCTTTTATGAGAGTTTTGAATTGTGAGATACTCACTTTGTCTCATTCACAGTCAAGCTCATTACTCAAATGGTCTTCTTCTGTTGTCTGAAAATAGTTGTGGAGCAATTGCCCCAAAGCTGGATTCCATAGGCTAAATAGCTATAGACATGAACATTGAAACTTCGTGATTCACAATATGAGTCAGTCTAAACAGGACACATTAATCATCACTAAGTTTACCAGCTGTATAAGCAATGTGCTTTTTCCAATTTGCATTTGAGTCAAGCTTGATACCCAGGCATTTTAAGGAGTCTGTGCCAGTGGTTCTAGTGTTGAAACTGAACTGTAGATTACAGGTTTTCAGGAGGTTTAGACACAAATTGTTTTTAAAGCTCACCAATCTTTTTATGAGATCTTTATTAAGCTCATATTCTTTTATATTCATTCGTCTTTGATGTATGACCAATCGGAGATTGAAAAAATGAGTCACGATTATTATGTTTCAGAATTTGGTGGCTTTGGATCAGTGAGCGGAAAAATTGAGATCGAAATAAAAATCAACCATGAAGGAGAAGTGAATCGTGCTCGGTACATGCCCCAAAACCCATGCGTCATTGCAACCAAGACGCCCTCCAGCGATGTGCTTGTCTTTGACTACACCAAACATCCTTCAAAACCAGACCCAAATGGAGAATGCCATCCAGATTTGAGGTACAGTTGCAATTCTTATCAATTTATATTATGATTTTTCTTATGGAAATCTAATATGAAGAATCGAAAATGCTCATCATCCCCTCTTTGTAGTCAATTTTGAATACCTATTTGGATTGATTGCAATAACGTACTGTAATTGAAAAAAAAACATTATTGTGGCTTCTCAGATGTGTAGTCAATTCACCCCAATATGTGAATTTGTTCTAGCATTGTCGCTAGAATTCCTTCTTTTTTTATCCTCATCACTCATGCCATCAGCTACAAATGACTAAAATTGCATGTCTTGAACTATTTTATTTACTGATCAGGGCATTGATTCTCGTTATTTGAAAAAATATCCTCAATAAATAAAATCCTAATATGCAAATAAATAGATTAATTACAACATATAATTGAGACTATAGTAACCATTGTAGGCTCTAATTTGTTTCAGAATTCGGTGTCTCTTTTTATTAAATTTAATTAAGTATTTGTTTTCAGATTGAGAGGGCACCAGAAAGAAGGATACGGTCTATCGTGGAATCCAAATCTGAACGGCTACCTTCTGAGTGCATCCGATGACCACACCATCTGCTTATGGGATATCAATGCCACTCCCAAGGAGAACAGAATCATTGATGCTAAAACTATCTTCACAGGTCACACTGCCGTGGTTGAGGTAATTCACATTATCTATTTCAAATTAGACAGACATTTTCTTCATGTCCATATTCCTGCTTGGCGAAGGAATAATTGTTTATTGCCGTTTAGATAAGTAGGCTACATGAGTTAGATAAATGTTCTTATTTTGTGAAACTATGATAACAGGTGGCCTGCTAATATTTAATTTCATAAATTATTCATCAATTTCCATAAAATTTTACATCTACAGTTGTAAAACAAATCACAAGACAGTTAATGAAAATTATATGGCTATAATTAATGATATATCAATATTCATAATTAAAGAGAAGCTCGAACCATCTTATATGAGAGAACTAAAATTTAGAGAACCGTGAACAAGTAGCACTATTACCCATTCCCAATTGGACCGTGTGAATTGATCAAATTCAGTGTTCACATCACCAAGTAATATTTACCATACTTTTTCGAATCTTTTCCACTTGCAACAAATGCTGCAGTCTCTAGTTAAAACTAATCTTTCCTCTATCTGTCTATCTGATCTAATCTGCTCACCATTGAAACTATTCTCTGATGTTTATGTACCAAGTGAACATAGTTAAATATTGTCAAATCTATAGGCTACGGCATTCTATTCATTCATCTCTCAAATTATTTTAAAAGTAATAGTTTTGCATCTCACCATAATTATTGGCCTTTGTGTTATTATAAAAATTCAATTCCTGATTTTGATAAGTGACATTAATAAAAACAACTGGCTTAAAACCCCGATTAGTTTTGTTCTATTGACTCATCACATTATTTATCTGAGTAGAGTGTGCGGTAGAAGTCGGCCTTATTGAATTATGTCCAAATGAGTGAGATCCTTGTAATTTTTTGAAAAATATGCGCCCTTATTTAATTATGGACAATAAATAACGTTATATTATGCCGTTGGAAAGAGAACTCAATTCTTTTGTGAAATTGCTTTTTACATTTTCAATTCTTGAAGTAATTCAATAATTAAAGTAAAAATAAACTACTTCAAGTTTGAACATTTAGGGCCGGTTTCCGAGCTCGGGATTTAGCTAAGCTCTAGACTTTAACTGACTTTAAACTCTGGAGTCAGAAAATTGGCTTTCCGAGTCAGAGCGTGAACGTAGTTGAGGACTTAGACTCTGGAGTTTAGAGACCACGTTAGACCCTGGAGCTTATAATTTCGCTTTCTGAGTGAAGGGCTTATAAGTCCAGGACTTGAATTAGATTCTCGCCTCTTTCCGAGTCGAGGATTTATTAAAAATCGTTAAGTCCAGAACTTGAAACAGCGTAATTTTAAACCCTCGACTGGGGTAGGGTTTAAATTTAAATTCTAGACTTAACTGAGCAAACACAATAAATTCAGTTAAGCCTATTGTTTTGGAACAGATGAAAAGCCAAATAGATGTCATGGAATACCTAAATTATTTGGATTAATTCATCTAAATTCATAATTTATAGTTTGCAAGTTCATTTTGCAATAAAATTGTATCAGAATTATGCGTAAAAAACTAACCTTATTTCACGAATGTGACATAACCTAAAAATGGTCAAGAAAAATAATACAAGGATTGGCTTGGAATTTATATTCCAATCTGAATGTTATTAATCAATGTCATAAATAAATTAAATAAATAATAAATTATTATTCCAGTTTTTTTTTTTTCAAAACAAATACGTTTTCAAACTCAATAGCCTAATGAAATTTTTATTCCAAAATCACTGGTTAGGATCAACGATCAATAATAGCATAAAGTAAAATAATTTTTTTTATTCATCTTTCAAAAGGTTAGGTTTCGCTTTGAATAAGCCTACAAAGAAATCGAAACTTATTTTCACAAAATAGTTTGGAGAGCATGATCATTTGAATTATCCCACTGCAATCAGCTGTTTTCGTTTTGCTATAATGCCAACAATATAACAGCAAAATATTGTGAATTTCCCTCATATTTACTACATTAAAGTCCTGGACTCAAATAAGTCGAGAACTTTATAGACCCCGGAGTTTAGAAGATAAAATCGTGACTCAGAAAGTCGATTTAGACCCGAGCGCTTATTTCAGTCCTGGACTCTGTAAGTCCAGAACTTGTAGATCCCGAGCTCGGAAACCGCCCCTTAAAAACTATTTTTGGAACGAATATGTAAATTTGAGAAAGCAATTTATTGGCCTGCTACATTATTAAATATTTCATCCAATTAACATTTTTCAAGAAAACCCAAGTATAGGTACGTTTTTGTTTGTGCGAAAACTTCCGACGTCGACCGCGACCGGGCCGGCCTTAATTTCAAGATGGCTGAAAATCCGTGATCGACTGCGGATGAAGCGTTTTTTCTTTGCACGACAAGGTCGCTATTTTAAAAGTCACACTGGGCAAAGTTAGTTTATCTCCCATTATATTGATTATAGATGTTTTCAATTGAATAAGTACCACAAACGCATGAAAATCGTTGTTATATATTATAATATTATGATATACTATGTAGTTATTGATGATGAATATGGATTTTATCACAGCTCTTTCTAGTAAAAAAAGAACATAATGTACCACAATATTCCATTTCACAGTTCGTCTTGACAAAAATCTCCAATTGTAACTCATTTGAGAAAATAATTCATTAAATACGATAAAAATTTCTATTAGTTACAATTTTTTTTCATTATTTCAATGGTCTCAATACATTTTATTTATCTTTACAATCCTGATCATATAATAATATATTAAACTTTGTTATTTCAATTTGGGTTTATTGGTCTTCGTTACTGTTGCCTGCTGGTTCTTCTACAATATATTTGAGGTTAGAATTCACTGCGTATGGCTGAGAGACTGCTTCTCGAGGAGCGCTGCCGCAATCGAACGCGTGCAATGTTTGGTTAGCAGTAAAAAATTTGCATAATCCATAACGCTCCTATGATTTAACACAGAAGCAGTCGGCCATTTTGTTCGAGCCCGGTTCGGGCTACAAATAATGGTCCAAAATAGCGACCGGGTCGGTCGCGGTCCACGTCGGAAGTTTTCGCGCAAACGAAAACTTACCTTAAACAAATAAATATTGTAGACGTGATGTGTTTAAAAAAATGCACGATTTGTCTGTTTTTACATTGATCCTATGGGACTGAATTGATGTCAGGACTTCTTTGGCCAACTGCCACTGCGTACTCTTAACGGTTATACGTATTATAGAAGAAGTTGGCCAAGTTTTTAAAAGGTTATCTTAGAGGTATGGAAAATCTATTAAATAAATAAATATAATTTTATTGCCATTCAACTGATTATAGTTACAGACAGCGTCATATTCTAATTCAACACACAAAAAATTCAAATTCAATATCAAACACATACATCTATTTATAGATATAAAGTGAACTCACTTGATAATGGGTTGAAAAATTACCTTGTCTAAATTTAAATAATTAGGCTATAAGGTAACATTAAAATAGGAACAAGCAAAATAATGAGTCCATATCTAATAGAATCACAAGTCAATTTAATTAAATAGTCGATAATTTCAATATTTTATCCTTACAAGAGATTCTTAAGACTCTTTGTTATGAATGAAGATATCTCAAATTTATATAAATGTCAAGGCTGATACCAAGACAGATTCCATTAAGATGGAAAGTTCAATAAGTGTGACTACTTTACGACCAATAACTCGGCAAGACGTTATACTGATTTATTAAAATTTGTTGTATCGTGGTTTTGCTAGGATGTAGCGTGGCATCTGTTGCATGAGTCGCTGTTCGGCTCAGTGGCCGACGACCAGAAGCTGATGATCTGGGACACTCGATCCAACAACACGAGCAAACCATCGCACACGGTCGACGCCCACACCGCTGAGGTCAACTGCCTCTCCTTCAACCCATACTCCGAGTTCATCCTCGCCACCGGAAGTGCTGATAAGGTATGTATTCTCATTTTATAAAATAAAATTATATTACCCTTTAAAATTAATGAAATAATAAAACAAGAATACAAATTGTAACGTAACTACTAGTTTCGGTGATCACACCACCGTCAGGTTATAAAAATTATATAAAGTTATATTACAAACAATTTTAAAGGTCAGTTTATAAAGTTATATTTTATAAAAATTATAACCTGACGATGTGATCACCGAAACTAGTAGTTACGTTACTTTGTAAACTGCTAGCAAATCAAATTTGATTTTCAATACTTACAAAAACCTTTTACAAAAGTATGTGACAACTTTATAGCTACAAATCAAAACATAATATATAAAGAATAGTAAATAAATAATCAATAGTCGCCGACACAATAATCAATAATATATTACAAATAAACGAAAAACATCCCAAGGCCTAACCTGTGTGGAGGATGGAATATCAGTGTTATATTTTTTTTCAATTGGTTACTTTTTATAAAATATAACATTATTCAGACCCACATAATTTCTCCTCTCTCCACAACTTCCTCCTCCTCATTTTTCTCTTCCTTCCTCTTCAGAACAAGACCTGCTTCCTCGCATCAATTATACCGTACTCAAAACATAAATAAATTAAATCTTGTATTTTACAAAAAAAAATCCTAGCTCTTTTTCTTCTTGGAGAATGTTTAGTAAAATTGTAGCTCTCTTGAAAACTCTACCGTTTGTTTGATATATTACAATAGAAGGTGAATAAAATCAACATTGAAAATTTTTATGTTTGTCGGAGGACATTTAATCGTTTGATTACGCATTTATTAGTATTCATTTTTAATGAATATTTTGATACACAGTATCAGTTCGGCTGTCGAACTAGACGGTTGAATTTTCGAGCGGTCGCTTATCGCTAATGATAACTAGGTAACTGTGTTCTGTTTCGGACTGCCGTGAATTGTTTTGAACTGAATTTATCGAGATTTGATTGGAATTTATTCAAGTTTGAAGTGTTCAAAGTCGACCTATTTTATCTATTTACACCTACTGCAAACGTTATTTATCACTTTACATAATGAGTACGTGTGGAAAGTGCCAGCAACCTGTAAATCGCTCTTCAACTGCTTCTAACTTATTATGTAAAGACTGTAATTGTTTATTTCATCCTGCATGTGTTAATATGCAGGAGGCTGATGTTTCGTTTTTGAAAAACAAGTTATGGAATTGTCCTGATTGTATTAGTGTCCAACGATCTCTCAGGGTGAATGACTCTACTCCTGTTAAAATAAATAAACAGTGCTTAGGGGAAAGCGAAGTTTCGGCTCCTAGCAATCAAATAAAATCCATGGAGCAGTTTGAGGAACAGTTAGAGGGCTTAAAGAGTGAATTATTGAATTCTATTGAGGAACTGAAATCTATTGTCAATACCGGGCAGGAAAAACGTGATAAATTGGAGGATATAATTGCTAAACAGAGTGGAATTGTTGAACGACAACAGACGCTGATAGAATCTCTCAGAAGCGACGTAAATGGTGTCCAGGAAACGCTTGCGAGCCACTGAGGAGCGACTGGACGACCTAGAGATGTATTCGCGGCGCAACACGCTGGAGATACACGGCCTCCCCGAACCGGCTAATGAGAATGTGTTGGATACGTTTGCGAGAGTGAGCAGGGCGGTCGGCATGCCTCCGGTTATAGTGGACGCAATCCACTGTCTCAGGCCGTTCAAGGGTAGGCCTGGACCAGCATCATCCCCATCTGGTATAATTGTCAAGTTTGTCAGGAGACTGGATGCCGATTTAATGATGGATCTCAGGAAAAAATTCGGCAAACTGTGTAGAAATCAAATGGACAGGAACCTGTATTCATCAACCGTAGTCTGTCGCCTAGGCGAAGAGAACTTCTTGGTGTTGCACGACGGTTGAAAAGGGAGGCTAAAATTAAGGATGCCTGGGTCGACCATGTTGGCAGGGTTAAAATACGGAAAATTTATGGAGAAATCTCCTTAATTAAAAGTGTAAATGAGCTTAAATTTGATTAAGATGCGACCAACTTCATGATTGTAGACTGCTTAAATGTTGTTTGCATTTTGTTAAGTGGGAATAATATATGATTGAATTGATAAATATATAATTTAGAATAATGGACAATTATAATATGCATTTACTACAATTTTAGATGGACAGTGACATAATAATTAATTCATGTTTTGTTATCCTGTTTGCCTTAATTATGATTTTTTGCTTCATTAATCTTAAAATTATCCTTTATCGAGATATTGAGAATATTATTAGTTCATTCTTGAGTTGAATTGTTGAGCGGTTTTCTAATGATGTGTCGCCTAAAATGATTATATCAATATTTTGTGGCATCTAGCTAGTACGGTATTGATCAGTTTCATTGAATAGAATAGAAATTATTTTAATGAACTATTATTATCGAACAACAATGAGGCTTTAATTGCAATAAACATCGCTAAATTTTTATTATCAGGAGCTATTATTGATCAGGTATATTGGAGTAAGCAGTAGACTGGGTATTATGATAAATGACTTGAAGTAGGATAGCCTAAATGGTGATAATATGTTGTAATAACTTTTAAGTGATGTTCAATCGTTCAAATTAATTTTACAATGTTTTATGACAGCATAATAATAATAATAATAATAATAATTACATGGCTATGACTTTATGGCTCAATTAGTGAAATTTATTATTGTGAACAATAACGGAAATGATTGTCATAGAGTTGCCACTCAATCTTATTGCTGCATTCCTATTGCTCAGTCTTATCGCTGCATTCCTATTGCTCAATCTTATCGCTGCATTATTGATCAATCTTATCGCTGCATTATTGGTCAATCTTATCGTTGCAATCGTATTGCTCTATTATCATTACTGTATTTATTTTGTCTGTAGGTTAATGTAATATCAATGAACCTTTTAGTAGTTTGATGATGATTCTCATCACTATTCAATTATTTTTTTCTCAATACATCTGATAGTCAGCTCACATATTATACAGTATAAGTCTTTTTCAATGAATATTTGAATATTGATATTGAGTAATACTAGTAGATTAGTTTTGGTCGAGTCACTTCGGATTCAATGAATTTCATCATTCATATAATATATCTATAGTTCCGAGATATTTAGGTTTAGGTACTTCTCATTTAAGATAAACGAATAAATGAATAAATATTTTATTGTCTTGCATGGCAGTCCGAGAATGGACTGAATACAGTAACAATTTTTTTTTCTTTTCTTTTATCTATATTTAAGAAAACAATTTCAAGATAATAACTTCATAAAAAACAAAATTTAAATATTTATGGAAAATTTTTCTTCCCTTAATGAATGTAGATATATTACATCACTTGATGATTTTAATGACACTTTTTTCTCGCTTGATAGTGTAGTTGTTTTTCAAATGAACATCCATAGTATTAACTGTAATTTTGATAATTTATTACTATACATAAATGGCATGAGGAACAAGCCTCATATTATTGTTCTGTCTGAAGCATGGATAAAGCCTGATGATAACATGAACTTATTTAATATTGATGGGTATGATAAGACGACTTCTTGTACTGATAACAGATGCGGTGGTCTTGTGGTATTTTACAAGCAGTTCTTTCATTGTAATTTAATTGAGAGCTCACTGGTTGGAGCTGATTCCATCGTTTTAAATTTTAAATATGGGCAGTTGAGCTTTGTACTTGTTGGGGTTTACAGATGGCATACAAACAGCAATATTCCGTCATTTCTTGAGTCATTTTCTGAACTTCTTTCTGGGATAGATCATGAAGAAGTTGTTTGTGTTGGAGACTTCAATATTAACATTAATCTTACCAACCCTGTTGTGGATCAATATTTTGAGATTTGTGCTACAAATGGCTTAGAGAGTCTGATAGATGTCGATACAAGAGTTACTGATAATTCTTCTACTTGTATAGACCATATTCTATACAGAGGACGGTCCTCTTCAGATGTTTTCTCTGCCGTCGTGGAGGCTGGTATAACTGACCACTGTGCTGTATGTGTCTCTATGCCCTGCACTAAGGCGGTCAATAATCACCGTGCTTGCACTGAGCGCATTGTAGTTGACTATGATAGATTGAATGATTTACTTGCTGAGGAAGAGTGGGGATCTGTTTATGGGTGTGATGATCTTGATTTAGCATATTCAAATTTTGAGAGTGTATTACACGCTCACATTCAGTTGGCAACCACTAAGTCTATAAGAAACAGCGGAAATCATAGGTCTAGAATGCTTGAACCGTGGATGAATCAGGGTCTCTGTAATGCCAACAACACTAGGGATAAATTATTTAAGATAATGAATAGAAATCGGGGTGATGAGTCGGCTAAACAAAATTACATGTCATTCAAGAGGAAGGTTAGAGTATGGATTAAACGTGCAAAAGAATAATATTATAAAACACTTTTTAATGAAAATAGGGGTAATAGTGAAAAACAATGGTAAATTATAAATAGTCTGGTTGGAAGACAGAAATCCAAAAATTCTTCATTACGTCTTGTATCAAATAATGTAGAAGTTACAGATAAAACTGAGATTGATGAAATTTTCAACAATTATTTTATTGATGTATCAGGGGTGAGGTCACAACGGGGTCAGCTTCCTTCAGAAGAAGTGATTGAAAGCTATATAGGATCTTTCAAGGTCGACAGCAACACTCAATCCTTGTTTTGGAGACCTGTTTGTCCAGAGGAAGTGACCAGTGTTATTGCTGGACTGCATGGTTCCAAGGCTCCAGGAATGGATGGGTTTCCATCAGCGCTCATAAAGAGTATCTCCTCTAGGATACATATTGTGTTAGCTTACCTTTTCAACAAAAGCTTATTGGATGGTAAGTTTCCATCTAAATTGAAAATTGCAAAGATTATACCAATCCCAAAAAAACGCAATAGCACAACTGTTGAAGAGTTTCGACCTATTTCCTTGTTATCTATATTTTCAAAAATTTTAGAAAAAATAGTTAAATCACGTCTTATTTCGTTTCTGAATGTGTCTGATTTTTTCGCGTCAAATCAATTCGGATTTAGAGAGGGTCTGAGCACAGAGCTAGCACTGAGAAAGTTCATCTCTGAAATTCACGCCAATCTGAATCAGGGGGAAGTGTCCAGGGTCTCGGGTCTTTTCCTTGATATCAGAAAAGCATTTGATACAGTTGATCATGATATCCTGATTAAAAAGTTGGAGTTAGCTGGAGTCCGTGGGTTGGCTTTGGATTGGTTCCGATCATACCTCCATGAAAGGAATCAATTTGTATGTATTGATGGTGCTGTGAGTACAAATCAATTGATTCAAGGAGGTGTACCCCAGGGATCAGTTTTGGGCCCGGTGCTGTTCCTTATATTCATTAATGACCTTTTTGGTGGACCCTTTAAAGGGAAAATAACAGCATTTGCCGATGACACCGCTTTCACATATGGTGAGTCCAATTTGCAGAACCTTCAGTCTAGTATGCAAGCAGATCTCAATTTACTATCTCTATGGTTCACCTTTAATAAACTAAGATTAAATTCTGAAAAGACAACATTTGTCAACTTTGGCCTCACCCAATCTTATACTTTTCATAGCCCACTCAAGTACCATTGACTGTGTAAGCTCCGAGAATTGCCTTTGTAGTGCAATCCAGCAGACAGATACTGTGAAGTATCTGGGAGTTGTAGTGGATAGGGATCTCTTATGGAGGGCCCATATCAACATACTCAGGAATGGACTGAGGCAACTGCGTCATAGATTTTATTATTTGATAAAAGTATGTCCTAGGTCAGTTTTGAAAGAGATCTACTTCTCTTTGGCACACTCTAGGCTCTCTTATGGTGTTGCTTGCTGGGGTTGCACATATATTACCCATATGAAACCTCTAATTAGATTACAGAAATCATTAGTTCTTACTATTGGAGCTGAAAGACATGTAGGTAGCGAAAATATTTTTGCAGTATTAAATATTCTCCCATTAAGATCAGTGTTCTGTTACAAAGTGCTCACTCAATTTTATCAAGCGAGTGGTAACCTGGGCAATACAGTAGATGCACAGGTGCTTAGGCCTGCCACACGCTTCATGGAGAGAGTTAGGTTGCCCAGACCTAGAAGCACTTTTTTCCAGAAGTCGTTCCTATTTCTTGAGGGTAAATTTCATAATAGTTTACCAGATGAAATTAAGCACTGTGACTCATTCTCTCTATTCAAGAGATCTGTTAAAAGATACATTATGTCATTAACTGAGGATGAAATTGAAAGAATGTATTTTGTAATAATTTGAATCCTCATTCTTTTTCTTCCAGTTTGAAAAATAAGGATGGTAAATGGTAGGCTACTATATTAATTCTTAACTCTTAATTCTTGGGTTGTTCATTCAAAGAGTTTCTGTGCAGTGTATAGAGCTGCATTTGGTTGAGAAAGGAGAAAAATGTTTCATTACGGTATTTTAATTTTTTCCTTTTTGTGTCATTGAGTGATGTGAAATTTCATTTTGTTTTGTTATTCAATTCATTTTTTTTATTCATTTATTTTATTTCTTATTGAATGATTATTGTCATTAAAAGATTTAATTATAATGTATTTACAGGGATAGTTCGGTTATTTCTTGATAAGTTAGTTGATTGTTCGGTTTTTTGAATCTATTACTTCTTATTTTAATTTAACTATAATCAGTGTAATATCATTAGTACTGTGCTCCCATATGCGGACAAGCTCCTTGAGCTTTGCATATGTGTATTATTTTTCAGTTAAAAACTTGTTTTTATTTGTATGAAGATGTTTTATGTTATGTATTTTCTTTGACTGAGAATAAACATTTTTATTATTTATTTTTTTTTTAAGTCTATTGTCTTGTTAATTATACAAGTTAGGCGAGCTGCCGGCTTCCCCACCTATTACGTCTTACTATCTCTAAGATAAGATAGTAGAGATATTTAGGTCACGTTTGTGAAATTCGCAATGGTCCCAACGGAGAATGCTAACCAAAATACTACCCCCCCCCCCCCGGCTTCCACATCGGGTAACCAGGATTTGGAATTTTCCGTGAAGATGGAACAAATAAAAACAGCCCGTGTACAATACCTCATGAACATCATTGACTCAGTGAAACAGTTCAATGGGGAGGTGAAAGAATTAGAACTTTTCCTAGAAAGAATGAATGCAGTTTATGCCCAATTAGTCGCGAACTCTATAGACGAGGTAACAAATGCCAACATTCATGCGTACTTTTTGTCAAGAATTAACGTTTCAGTGTTAGTAGACATAGGAGCATCATTTAGCTCGACTTGGACAGTTGTGCGTCAAGCTCTCAAGGAACATTATGCAGGCGCGCGGAAGTCAGTCACTACGAGTGCACTCAGAGTATTAGAATTACGACGGGAAACTAGTGAGTCAGTCTCGGAATTTGCCAAACGGTTGGCTTATGTGATGAAGGGTCTTAGATCGCGAATTTTGGACTCAAGTGATAGCCAGGATGAAAGCGTATGGAGAACGAAAATTTATGACGAGTTGGCTTCAGAAATACTACTACAATCATTGCTGGAAAGAGTGAGAACTGCCGTAAAAATTGCGAAGCCAAAGTCCTTAGAGGAAGCGGTAAATTTGGTCAAAGATGAGGAAGCTGATAGAGAGGATAGTCGTCCTAGATATTCAGACTGGAAAACAGTAGAAAGGAAACGTCGCCGATCACCTATGAGAGGACATCAATACAATCAACAACATAGGAAATCGCAGCCAGTTTCCCAATGGAGGAGGAACGAGAGAGGAACGGGACAGGAGAGGAGGCCACTGCGGGAACGGGATGGAAAACCAGCAAGATCTCGCTGGGAGTGTTGGGAATGCAAAGAGGAAGGACATTTCGCTCGAGAATGTCCATATATCTATCGCAGGAAAGCGGCAGAGAGGAATTACGCTAAGTATGGAGAGCCAATGGAAGTGAACGCGATAAGAAGACATGCGAGAAGTAGGAATTCTGAGTCTGAGTCAGACGGAGGATGGACATCTTATTCATCGGATGGAGGAAACAGCAGCTATGGTCGTCAGAATAAACGCTCTCAAAGAAAAGACTGGCCGGAGTTGGGAAAACCAGGGAAACCTAACGTGAAACCTAAAGGTGATGAAAAACAAGATTGAAAATTAGTCACGAAGCATATAGGCAGTGAAAGATATAAGAACAAATAATGTAAGAAAGGTAAACTGCCTTTACTTTTAGTAGAAGAGTGGGGAGTGAAATGCTTATTTGATACAGGCTCAGATAGCACATTGTTGTCATTAGAAGCAGCTAGTAGAATTAATGCTGATTTGGAAATTGAAAAGTGTATGTGCAGAATGAAAACTTTAACTGGAGAACAAGCACTGGGTGGCGAAACTGAATTAAACTTATTCATACTGACAGGAATAAAAGCATCCATGTGTGTGCATGTGACAAAGTTTGTGAGTGATAAATATGATATGATAATCGGCTGTGATCTAATGGAAAAAGTGAAAAACGTGCCTTCATATAAAAACGGACGTTGGATAATTAAGTTAGGGAGGAAAAGCTATCACACCACAGAACAATTATCTAGGGAAGAACATTATCTAATGGGATGTGTTATTCGAGAAGAAGGAGATAATATTGCGGAACGTGTGTTGTGTGAATTTGGAGCCAACCCCTAACGACTACAGGGAGAGTGCAACATTCGATCGAACTAAATTCAACTGTACCGGTATATGTCAAACCTCGCAGATATCCACATGCAATGAGGAATATAATAAAAGAACACATTCACGAAATGAAAGAACAAGGAATAATACAGAATTCAGTGTCACAGTGTTGCAGTCCTTTATGGGTAGTTCCAAAGAAAGTCGAGCCTGGAAAGGAACCTAAATTCAGGGTAGTCGTGGATTTTCGTGAATTGAATAAACGAACAACGTTAGAAAGATACCCATTACCGAGACTAGAGGATATGTTGGACAGAATGTCCGGTGCTAGAGTGTTCAGCACATTCAATTTAAAAGCTGGATATCATCAGATTAAAATGAATCCTCGTGATATGGAAAAAACAGCATTCAGTTACGAAAGAGGACACTATGAATTCACTCGCATGCCTTTTGGCTTGAAAAATGCTCCAGCGACCTTTCAGCGGCTTATGGACGAATTTCTTGAAGGATTGGATGAAGACGCAATCCAAATCTATATGGACGACATATTAGTTTTCAGTAAAAATCTTGAAGCACACGAAAAACATTTGAAATTACTCTTCAAACGAATAAGAGAATTTGGATTAAAAGACTCAAAGGAGAAATCTAAGCTGTGTCAGTCAGAAGTAAGATTCATGGGACATATTATATCGGAAAGTGGAGTGAGACCGGATGATAGGAAAGTGAGTGCGATCAAAGAAATACCTATACCTAAAAATGTAAAATAAGTAAGAACCTTTTTAGGAATGTTGGGTTATTATCGGAAGTTTATAAAAAAATTCGCCCAGATGACGGAACCGTTAACAAAACTACTTAGAAAAGGAATCAAATTTGAAATAACAGGTGATGTGAAGGATGCAGTCGCAAAGTGTAAGAAAGCGATCTGTACAGTTCCGGTACTCAATTTCCCCGATCTACAGAAACCTTTCACACTGACAACAGACGCCAGCATGGAAGCCATCGGTGGAGTTTTATCACAGGGGGATAGACCCGTTGCCTTTGCTAGTAGGAAATTAATACCAGCTGAAAGACGTTATAGTACTATTGAGAGAGAATTATTGGGCATTGTATGGTGTGTAGAGAATTTTCGTCCCTATCTGTATGGTAATGAGTTCGAATTGCTAACAGATCACATGCCATTACTCTGGGTAGATAAGTTGAAAGAAACTTCAGCAAGAATAACAAAGTGGAAGGAGAAATTAGCTGTGTATAATTTTAAAATCAAGCATATCAAAGGAATTGATAATGTAGTCGCAGATTGTTTATCAAGAAACATCAACCCATTGTCAGTTGATTCAGAGGAGGAAAATGTTATTGACCAATATTTGAGAGAACCGGCGACGAACGAGTGGAGCCCAGCATCATTTGACATGGAATTATTGGATGCTGACGAAAGGAATGAATGGAATGAAATGGAGGTATTACATGACATCATTAATAATAAGCGGAATCAACTCATTCTAAAGAAAAAAGAAGAAGGAATTATTGAAACACAAATACATAGGTACGGCCCTATTAGACAACAATTAGTATTCCACCGGAAACGTTAGATAATGAACTTAGCAGTACAATTAGACAGTTGACAACACAAGGGAAAATATATTACGTATACTCAGAAGACCAGCTATTTGTGGAAAAGATCAAAGAGCTCTATAAGGGTGTTGAATGGAATAGAGATATCAAAATGATTATGTGCACCAAAAAGGTAGAAACGGTGGAGGATAAGGAACGTCAAAATGATATTATTAGACAATATCATACAGGGAGAACAAATCATCGAGGAGTGAAGGAAACAGTTGAACATCTTAAAAGACAATACTTTTGGCTGAATGTGATAAAAACAGTAAGTGATATTCTAAGTCGATGTGTGACATGTGAGCGAGTTAAATATGATAGAACACCCTACAGAACACCATTACAGTTAACTCCAACACCCGAACAAGCTTTCCATACTGTAGAGGTGGACGGACGTATTCCATTATAATAAAGAGAAATATCTCACTTCAATCGATCGATTCACCAAATTGGCAACTGCTTGGCCACTCGAGAATAAAACAGCTGACTGTCTAGTTGTGAATTTAATACGATTGTTTGGATTATATCAGACTCCCCACCAATTAGTTATGGATCGCGGAAAAGAGTTCTGCAACAACCATGTAAAAGCCGTACTTCAAGAATATGGAATTGAGAGTCACTACACAACAACGGGACACCCGCGATCTCATGGGATGATAGAAAGATTGCACAGTACACTGACGGAACATCTTCATCTCCTGGAAGCAGATAAGCTAATCGCAGGCAAGGAAGCCATGGCAAGAGCGATATTTGCCTACAATAATAGCATACACTCGACCACGGGAGCTACACCGTTAGAATTGAAGGATCATCAGGAAGTGCAGGAACCAGTCAGACAGAAAATATGTGACAACAAACTCGTTAGAGTCACACATTATAATACGAAAGCAGAAGAAATTGAAAGGAAGATTCGAGTTGGAGACAAGGTGTTTAAAAAGAATCACTACAAAAGGAGAAAGTCTGATCAACGATTTGTGGGTCCGTATGTGGTTCAGGCTATACTACCACGGAATCGTTTAAAGTTGAAGAAGGTGAATGATGTGTCATCGCGTCATGAAATGGTTCACATGCAGCAAATCAAGAGATTGAAAAGACATTCACATGACAATCACAGAAGATAATTTTTTTTTTGTTTTTCCTCTTTCCTCTTTTTCATATCCTTGTTTGTAAACTTATTTATTTTGTTTTGTGAATCTTAGAGATAGTAGAGACTGGGGGGGAGGAGTTAGGCGAGCTGCCGGCTTCCCCACCTATTACGTCTTACTATCTCTAAGATAAGATAGTAGAGCAGCTTGCAATAAATGAATTGTCGAGGGCAGTCTACATCGAGCTCTCGCAACGTGAAGATCTATCTTTTTTTTAAAAACCCAATCACCTTCTCAGTCGATTTAACTTACATTAGTATTCATTTTTAAGTCTGTTGTCTTGTAAAAAATGACTGATATTTTGTTGTAAATAATCTTTTAGCATTATTGCAACAGAACAGTGTTTAATAATAATAGATTAATGTCTAAATAATTGAATATCATCAATATGCTAAGACTATTGTTCTATATATATTGTATTTTTAAATATGGTAGCTAATGATTTATATTTTTTACAGACTGTTGCACTGTGGGATTTAAGAAATTTGAAGCTGAAATTGCACTCATTTGAATCGCATAAAGATGAAATTTTCCAGGTTAGTACTACAGTACATTTCAAATTATAGTACAGTATACAATATTGAAGTTCAATCACCGGCTCGATCTTATTTTTGGTCTCACCGAATGCTATTCTTCACAGTTTGTGTGTTTCTATGTTTCACCAAAAACTTAATTTTATATATTAATTTTGGATTTGGTTTTATTTTCATTTGTCCCATGGCTATTTGTTTGTAAAGCAACCTGTTATCTTTGCTTGTTTAGATCTTCATTCTTCGTAGTATAAATAAGAGCCTTATATGGTGATGATAATGATACAGTTTGTGTTTACTTATCATTTTTATCGTTAATGATGATTGTCTTAATAATTTACCGTAAGAATGAAATTTTTTATTGTTTGTTTTGATAATTCAATCTGTATCATTATAATATTTGTTTATTGAGTTTTTGTTGAACAATTTTTTTATGTAGGTGTTGGTATGTTCAAATATAACACTTTGAATTGAAACACAAATATAACACTTTGAATTGTTGAATTCTATTAATTTATTAAAGAACACAAACCAAATTGGTTGAGTTCAAAGCGACTGATCGGTGAGTGAACGAAGCACTATTTGGTCGTTGAACGATGCGTAGACTCACATGCAGCGCTAGTATACTTGGAATTGAAATCGGCCATTGAGGGGACAACCTGGAAGATACAACCTACATACTAAAGATCTTCAAGATTTTTGTAATCTTTAATATTTCAAAAAAAAAAAAAATATATATATATATAATATCTTGCGCTAAAATACCTCAATGGCAGCCTTTAATTTCAAGTAAGAGCTAGCAATAGGAAGGCATAGGCATTTTGAGTTTATACCTCTTCAAGGTCTTTGGTTTGAATGATAAGAAAAAAATACGTCATATCCGGTTCGTTCACTGATCAACTCATCATACTTTTCTAACCGATGGAAAAGAACGTAGAGTAGCTGAACGTAAACAGACATGGCTGAATACGAGGTTGTTTACAATTATAATGGACTCCATTAAAATGTATTTGGGAGCACAGAAATGCATGATTACATAAATTCAATAACATTTGAAATATTATCCAAAGCATTTTCAACAACTCCAATCACTTGATGGTTTTAATTTCTATTGATTATACAATGAGATAGGTTCTAGTTTTTTTTACAAAATAAGCAGCAGAGAAAACATCTTTCAGTCATGACTCATGAGCAACCGTTCAGCCACAGAATACATACAGAATGGAAGGTATCAATCTAACCAAGACCACGGCACATGACTGCATCATCTTGTTAGAAATTAAAACTACCACTGTATTACAATGCTACACTCTCTTTCAAGATGGCAGATTTTGGCGTCAGGATACTAGCCGACTTTCCATTCTGTAGTTCATCTGTGATCAGATCTTTTACTGAACGCAAAAAAACACGATGGAATTGATCAGTGGCTTTGAACGCAACCATTATAATGTTAACCACCTGAAATAAACAATCTTGAATATAACTAAAGCTCTTCCGTCTTGACACGCGTTCAACAATCATCTTATAACACATGCAGCACTCGATACCAATAGTCGATTCATATAAATATACATGTCGATACTCATCAATATAGAGTATTAATTTAGAATATATCAATACTCGTATTCAACAGTAGGAAACAATCAATTTTTCCACAGAATAAATTAAGGTACCTGATGAGCATTCGAAGCTATTATCAAATACTAATTTTGAACTGATTCAGTTTTTGTATAGGACACTTTTGTTTACCTGATTAACTTTTGAAATGATTCTTTAATGTTATTTATGAAGCATTGATTTGATTGATGCTATGTGTAGGTGCAATGGTCACCGCATAACGAGACAATCCTGGCGTCAAGTGGCACAGACCGCAGGTTGCACGTTTGGGACCTGAGCAAGATTGGCGAAGAGCAGTCCAGCGAAGATGCCGAGGACGGCCCACCTGAACTCCTCGTAAGTCATTCACTAACTGTTAGCTGTTGATTCACGGTGTGCTACTACCAGCTTGAATAGGAATAGAATAGGAATTATTGATATTGTGGAATTTCTCCATAGTCGAAAAACTGTGTTTTTTCAACCTGGAACTACATGAATAATTGTACCACACAATCGCTTGAATACGACAACCTATAAGATGTACAAAACAACTAAATCAGTATAATATAGTATGATAATTATGTATTATAGAATAGGTGGAGCGGTGGGAAAATGCTTTCTACACTCAAGAGATGGCTATATGGCCAAATTTGTTTGGCAAAGATAGACTGTGAACACTTGTTGCACAAATAGCTAATATTGAATTTGTGAGAGGTCTTGAAAAACTTCAACAGGCCTGGTACTTGTTACTAGTCAAATCAGTGACTGCAAAATAGAACATTACCATCTCCAGCAAGAAATAAAATTTAAATTATGTAGTGTCTGACGTTTTAAAAAGTGATTCTATTGATCTCTTTTCATAAATGCATTTGTACTTGGATGATTGGGAAATAACGAACAGGCTCAACATGTACACAATGAAATTGTATTGCACAGAATAAAGAGCAATATTGAATTTGTGAGAAATTAGGTTCTACCATAGAGAAAAGATAGCATAATATGTCATGGTTCTACCGAGTGAATAATTTTTGGTAGTTACCGTGCTACCATAAAAAATATAAGTAGTATTAAAACTCAAAATATTAATGAAAAATTTTATTAAAAAAGTTTTTTTAACCCTTTACTATTTCTTTAGTCCAAAATATACAAAATCTTTCTTAGTCACTTTCTTAGCGAAATCACTTAGCTTTTATGTGCTACTTTATTCAAATTAATAAAAACAATATAAAAACTTGTAGTACCCTTTTATTAAAACATTTTAAAAACTTTAAAAATTTTAACAACTAGTTCCGACCATTGGTCATTTTCAAGTTGAAATATGTCATTTTAACTTGAAAATGGTCAATGGTCGAAACTAGTCGTTCAAATGTTTTAATGAAAGGGCACTACAAGTTTTTATATTGTTTTTATTATCAAAATTTACAGTATATGTGTAGCAAATAATTTTACCCAAATAAAGGTGTGTTCATGGAATCATGTTAATTGGTGACCGTTCCGAACTAATCCTGATTATTAACGTTCTACTCTGCAATCAATCGATAGATCTCACTAGCTATTTTGAACAAATTTATAATAACCTAACCTAAAAGTCTGGCATTTTTTCGTTCCTTGTATTTAAAATTAAAATAATTAAAACTGTACTCTAATATTCTGTCTGTAAATATATTCTGTCTATTGTTACACTTATGTTCACTTTGCAGTTCATTCATGGTGGACACACTGCAAAAATATCAGACTTTTCTTGGAATCCCAACGAGCCGTGGGTGATCTGTTCAGTTTCTGAGGATAATATTATGCAGGTAAGTTTATTCTTTTGTGATAAGTGGTGGATTCACGGAGGATCGGCAGCCTTGATTGCAGGTTGATTGGTTTGTGCTTTCCTCCCCTTCCCCCTCTCCCAAAGAGGCAAGATAACCTCTCTCCTTCACCCCTCCTTCATCCTCCCCGTTTATCTTTCAACCCAGCACTTCAAGAAGCGTGCTCGAGAAGTCAACAACGTTTCGTTCCGTTTCTCCTGTTCCGTGGCGTTCGAGTTGAATGCATTACCTCGTTCCGTTTCAATATATATGTACAATATCATACAGGCCTACACATGAAGACAGGATATCACCAGTAACTTCTACACTCGAGATATACAGTCCACTTCCTCGCCAGTTCCAAGGTTAGTGCAAATTAATAGACTTTCTTTTGGGGCTGTCGACGTTTTCGTGAATTAAATCTTAACTGTACCCCAATCCATAGGTTTGGGGACAGGACGGGATTACCACATGGTCCTACCAGGCCTGGGATATGTTCTATTTCCAAGAGATTTATTTTTCAATTTAAATTTCAATTCGTTAATAGTAGAGTTACTTGTTGATACATGCACTGATATCCATGTTAAATCCAGTTACAAAGTTCCTTTCCAAATCTCCTTGTTTATCTAATCAGTTACTTAGTTACAATGGCAAGCCCACAAGCCTTGCTTACTATTCGTGTGAAGAAGAAAGAAACTTTGTTTAGCCGTGTTCAACAAGCTTATGACTTGTTGAAGGACATCAATGATCCTAAAATTCAATCTCAATTTTTGATAAGAAGCATATCTATTGAAAATACTGTGAAAGAATATTCTGCACTCTTAGATGAAATCAATGAATTATCTATTCAAGTTGAACCTACTAAAGAACCTGAATATCAATCACTTACCGTTATTGATAATTTATCCTGTGCAATAATAAATGCTCGTGATAAATTGAATCAAATTAAAAAATGAGAAACCGAAGGAGAAAAGTGAACCCTCAACTTCAACCTCTCATTCTCCCCGTTTGAACATGATATTACCTCCAACTGAAATAAAACCGTTTGATGGCTCTGATATTTCAGACTGGCCTAGATTCAAAAATATCTTTTCATCATTGATTGTGGATGATAAATATTATTCTCCTGTTTATAAATCTCATATTTTGCATAATTTGTTGAAAGGCGAAGCAGCCAGAGTAGTGAAATCTTTTCAGACAAGTAGTGATTTTGATTTGGCATGGAAAACTCTATGCAAGCGTTATGAAAGTGATAGGGTGCTAGCTAACTACTACGTAAATGAGATTTTGAAAACTAGTTCAATCCCATTTAAACCTTCGTTAAAATCGCTTCAAGATTTTCTTGTTAAAGTAGGTGATAGTATTACCACTCTGAAATCGTTGAAAGTTCCTGATTTGGCTGATTATATCTTGTACTCATTAGCTATTCGTCAATTAGACAAAATATCACGTGAATCGTTTGAGCTCGAGGTAGCTGATAAGAGCTTTCCTTCTTGTCAACAGTTGATTGATTTCGTGAATAGGAGAGTTAGATCTTATCAATTATCTGCATCTGATGTGCCGTCTGTTAATGAACAAAAATCTATCGAAAAGCCGAAAAATAAGTCATTTCAGAAAAAGGTTGTCTTATCTACTCAGGCTGATAACAGCGTTCGAAATAAAAGCAGCTCAGTTACTTGTGAATTAAATGATAGTGCTGAAACAAAATGCTCACTTTGCAACTCAATGAATCATTCGTTATTCAAATGTCCTGCTTTCTTGAAAAGAGATCCAAAAGCTAGGAATGAATTTATTAAATCATTGAGAGTGTTTCAATTGTTTCTCCAAATTTCACGCTGTAAACCAATGCAAGTCTAAATCGTTGTGTTATTGTGGCCGTATGCATAATAAATTACTTCATTATCCTCGTAGTAGTGATAATAGCCATTCGAATTCTCCTGCTCGTTATCAGAAATCTACTTATAACAACTCTAAAGTTGCTTTAAAATCGAAATCCGTTGATTCGATTACTCAAACTGATAGCACTATGAATGTTGTTGAGAATTTAAATTCTTCTAAGCATTGTGGTATCACTGATAATGTTATTGATAAGTCATCAATTGTTAGTTTAATTCCTAAAACGAGTGTTGTTCTAGGTACTGCTCAAGCAGTTATTAAAAATTCATCTGGTTCGTTTATTGGTGTTCGTTTAATGATTGATTCTGGTAGTACTGCTAATTTCATCACAAAAGATCTTGTTATGAAACTTGGTTTATCTGTTCATGATTGTCATCAAAATTTCTCTGGTTTGAATTCCTCGAGTGTAGGGAATTCTTCTGGTGTTGTGAAATGTTTGTTGAAACCTAAGGGCTCAAATCACCCTCGTCTAGAAGCTGAGGCTTACGTGATTGATAAAATAGTTGGTTCATTGCCCCCTATTTATCTCAGTTCGAAAGTGCAAAATGAGTTGAAAAAATTCAACCTTGCTGATCCTGTGTTCTATGAACAACGTTCCGTTGATCTTCTATTGGGATGTCAGTTATTCAACAAAATATTACGTCATCATAGTCAAGTCTCATCTAGTGAAGAGTGTTCGTTTTGCGTGATTCCTACCGTGTTTGGTGACATTATTTTGGGTGAATTTCCAAATCATTCCGGTCTTCTTAATCAGTCATTGACTGCATTAATGACGTGTCCCACCTCTGAGAACTCGTTGAATAATTTGGTTCATAAGTTTTGGGAAAGTGAAGAAATTCCTAATCATAAATTTCCTAGTCCCGATGATGAGTTTTGTGAGAAACATTTTGCTGAAACTCACACGCGTGATACTGAAGGAAGATATGTTGTTCGTCTTCCTTTCAAAGTTGACACTAATCAACTCAAGTTTCATGAATCTCATGATGTTGCTTTAAATCGTTTTCTGTCGTTGGAGCGTCGTATGCTGCGTGATGCTCGTTTGAAATCTGATTGCGTATCATTTATGGAAGAGTATCTTCTTTTGGATCATATGGAAGTTGCTAAAAAACCAGGTAAATATTCTATTCCTTATTTTTGTGTATTCAATCCGTCATCACCTACAACAAAGGTTCGTGTTGTATTTGATGGGTCTGCTAAAAAGAGTCACATTTCGTTGAATCAAGTTCTTCATTCAGGTCCAAAATTGTTAAATGACATATGTGATGTGTTAACTAGATTCAGACTTCACTCATTCGTATTCACGTGTGATGTTACGAAAATGTATCGTGCTATCCTCGTTGATGAAGAAGATCGTTCTTTCCTTCACATATTGTTTCGTAAAGATCCTTCCGATGATATTGTCGTTTATGAGCTCAAAACAATCACATATGGTTTGAAACCGTCTGGTTTTCTTGCTCAACGTGCTCTCATTCAACTGATTGTACGTTCACCTCGTACGTACAAGGCATACTTTGCACTGTTTGTCTGTCTGGCAACAAAAGCTTGTCACATTGAGGTGCTTACAAGTCTTTCATCCGAAGACTTTATTAACACTCTCCATCGTTTTGTTTCTAGGCGTGGATTGCCTAAAGAAATACTCTGATCAAGGGACGAATTTCAAAGGTGCTGCGCGACAATTGAAGGAAATTGTTGAATTTCTCAGATCATCAGAAAATCAATCCAACGTCTGTGATGCGATGTCATCTAAAAGCATCCAATTTCGTCTTAATATTCCACATGCTCCTTTCATGAATGGAATCTGTGAGTCTAATATTAAAAATGTGAAATTCCATTTGTTTCGTGAAGTGGGAAATTCGGTCCTAACTATTGTTGAGCTTTCCACTCTGTTGGTGAAAATTGAGGCGATACTCAATTCGAGACCGTTGTATGCGCTCTCTTCATCTCCTGATGACTACGAGGCGCTGACTCCCGGACATTTCCTTGTTCATCGCCCTCTGTTGACGGTTCCTGAAATTGACGTGAGTGATGTCAACGAGCACAGACTGTCTCGTTGGGAAAAGGTTAATCGCTTCACTCTGAGATTGTGGAAGAGGTGGGAGAGTGAATACCTCCACACTCTTCAACAGAAGAATAAGTGGTTTGAGAGTGACACAAACCTTCAGGTAGGGCAGTTAGTATGGATTAAAGAGGACAATTCATCACCCAAATCATAAGTGATGCTAAAGGTGTTGTGCGCTCAGCTCACGTGAAAACTAACTCTGGTGAGTATGTTAGGCCAGTTAGGAAACTTGCCCCCATACTTCCCTATTAGTTTAACCCTCACACGAAGTTTTCCGTTTTCCTTTCCTATCTCTTTTTCCCTTCGTTTTTCCTTTTCTACCGTTCAGTGCATGTTGTTTTGTTTTTCTTTTACTTTTAAATTTTAGTTTTTTTTTTTGAGTTTATGTTCTTGGAAATGGGGCATTCCAAGGCGGGCGGAGATGGTGGATTCACGTAGGATCGGCAGCCTTGATTGCAGGTTGATTGGTTTGTGCTTTCCTCCCCTTCCCCCTCTCCCAAAGAGGCAAGATAACCTCTCTCCCTCACCCCTCCTTCATCCTCCGCGTTTATCTTTCAACCCAGCACTTCAAGAAGCGTGCTCGAGAAGTCAACAACGTTTCGTTCCGTTTCTCCTGTTCCGTGGCGTTCGAGTTGAATGCATTACCTCGTTCCGTTTCATGATATATGTACAATATCATATAGGCCTACACATGAAGACAGGATATCACCAGTAACTTTTACACTCGAGATATACAGTCCACTTCCTCGCCAGTTCCAAGGTTAGTGCAAATTAATAGACTTTCTTTTGGGGCTGTCGACGTTTTCGTGAATTAAATCTTAACTGTACCCCAATCCATAGGTTTGGGGACAGGACGGGATTACCAATAAGCTTAACAAACTTTAGATATTAAGACTGTTTGCTGTTGAAAAATGTGAAGCAACGTACAACATACATATTTACAATTTGATTATGTACAATCTGCATTTTTTGGAAACTTGAAATGAACAAAATAGATTAAACTTGAAATGTGAGCCAAGGCTTGTAGATTCCAACTACAAATTTTATACTGTATTTGAAAACTAACTTGATTTCATACAATTTTATCTTTTACTGTGAACTGTTTTACTGCGCGCATAAGTTGTCTTCATCAATCCATACATTATTAATGAAATATTTATCGATCCTCCAAATCTAAACATTAATATAATGAATTTTATACAAACTAATACTCAATACTTTTTATTAATTTTCAATTGATTCAAGCTGATGGCTACGAGTAATGCTCATTAACAATAACTGGTTACTACACATAAGCTCACAGGCTTTTGGGAAAATACAGTATTTATTATTTTGCAAAGTCGACTTTCTAGAAGTATTTTAAGCCAAGGTGATGATAATGGGATGAATGATAATACAATGAATGTAGAGTTATGAATGAATAAAAATGATTATGCTAAAGGTTAAAAAGGTTATGCTATCCACTTGAATTGATTTGAGTCTACTTTTCAGTCCAGAAATAAATAAACTAGAAGTTTTGAATTTGATTTGATTAAAAACCGAATATAATAGAATGGTTACATTCAATAAACTCTCAGAACTTGAAAATATTTAGCTATTTATTGACCGAGCGAAGTGAGGTCTAAGATTCAATTCGACGGTTTGGCATTTCTCTTAATGTTTAAATGTTTGAATGTTTATATGTTGCGCATTTACGGCGAAACGCGGTAATAGATTTTCATGAAATTTGACAGGTATGTTCCTTTTTTAATTGCGCGTCGACGTATATACAAGGTTTTTGGAAATTTTGCATTTCAAGGATAATATAAAAGGAAAAAGGAGCCTCCTTCATACGCCAATATTAGAGTAAAAAATCAGACAATGGAATTATTCATCATAAATCAGCTGACAAGTGATTACACAGATGTGTGGAGAAGCCAGTCTATTGCTGTATTTCCATAAGGTCTATATAGTTTCAATCAGGTTCTTGTGGATGAGAATACTGCGTGAGGTCTACTGTTCACAGAACTACTAGTAAGGTAATCGTCCACTATTATAAGAGCCCAGCCACACAGAGAGCGATTTGTGGTCCTATAGTCCTATTTCTGTGGTCCTATTTCTGTATCTTTGAGCGATCTAAGATATAGATGAGAAATTTGTGACGAATAATTTGAATAGCCTATATTTGTTGTATACTGTAAACAAAGAAGAATAAGTATCATTCAATTTTAATTGAAATTTCAATTAGATCACCATGTTTAATAAATGGTTTGTATTGTTCAGGTTTGGCAGATGGCTGAGAACATATACAATGATGAAGAACCGGAAACCCCGGCATCTGAACTGGAGCCCGGTGCATCATAAACTCCACGCAAACCATAACTCCTTCTTCGATGAGTATATTCTCGTTCCTCTTCTTAACTGTATGTTTGTATAAGTAATCAATGGATCATTAAATGTATCTACATTTTCCCTATCCTTGACTCTGTTTGAGTTAATTTAGCACTGTGATCGGTATTTTCTGTCTAGAGTGTTTCTGTCATTAATCTGACTTTAGAAATAAACACGTTTGTATTGAAATTTGAATTAAATGTTTGTATTACTGTAACGGTGGTAGATTGTTTTTCCCTTCAATCGCCAACTCAATGTCTCCAAATTTGGTCATCAGGACAACCAACTAATAAACGAGTGGCCTGATCCCTAACAATTCATCCGTATAGTAAAAACAGGAACCCTTAAGAGTAATTTGCACAGCCTCTAAATAACGCATGTTGCACACAGGGACATAAGTAGCATCCACTAGCTACTGCGGAAAAGCGGAATTGGAAATTACATGTACATTCGAATTCCGGACATTTCCAATTCCTCGTTCCCGTAGCAGCTCTACTCTGAATAAAATAAGTTTGGAAACAGACTCGAATTTCTAATTTAACCACAGATTTGTATGTATGTTGACTATTCCCGGTATTCTAAGTGCTCAAAAATTTTTTGAATTGAAGGGTTTATAAAATTGAAAATATTGAAAAAATATGTTTTTATTTGAATATTATTTATCACAGAATTATGGTATGTCGTAATAAGTAAGATTTTTGTTCTGAAAGTTGAAATCTCTAGATCCTCTGTTTTGCGAATATGTCAGTAAAAAAATCTAGAATCAGTAACTGAGACTGAAAAACTGACAGAAAATAGCAGAAAGAGTAACTAGTAACTAGTTTTGATTGTTTCCAAGAAAATTGTGTTAGCCAGCATATTTATGCTTATCATAGAAGGAAAGAATACACCCTACATTACGAAAGCTAGCAGTAAGTCTAGAGGAAGATGGTCTTTTCAATGTCAGTCTATCCTCACTTTCCAATGGTTTGAAGAGCATCGACTTCGGTTACAAGACTCAATTATTTCCGAACGCCACTGTTGGAAAGGGAGGACATATGCATGGCGTTGTAAATTTTCAAAAGATAATAAATTTGAAGAAATTGATGAAACGTGGGGCAATGCTGGGCACAACTTTGGGGAAAGATGAACTGATGAATCTAACATTCATTAAATGGTTCGAGCACAACCTGTTGGAGAATTTGTTCAACGGTCGTAGTAATGAACAACGCACCCTATCAAATGTTTTTGTTTGTGACAATCTTCCAACTTCAGGCTCTCGTCGGAAAGAGGACATGAAACAGTGGCTGGACTGTTATACATGAGGTTAATCATGTACAATATATGAAGAAATCTGAATTGTTTCTGCGAATAGGCCAGAAAAGAAGTACGGTATGTAGTTGATGAGATGTGAGATTGTCACTTCAATCCAATTGAATTGATTTGGGTCCATATTAAAGGCTATGTGGTTCGTTATAATGAAACATCTACTATTACTGAGGTAGGTACTTTATCTCACAAAAGAAGCGATTGAAGTATGCACAAAAAGAAAGACGGAAATTGTTGGGCGTACTGAATTCGTGGAACATGGGCAAATGAAGATATTTTGGAAGAATTTGTGGAGCCTTTTTTCGAAACTTATTAGCTGTACAACTTCAAATGAAACGATACAACTGGAAAAATCATGATGAATGGATGCCAGGTAATAGAAATCCAAAATCTGTCATGAAATATAGACCTTATGGTATAAGGGATATTGGCAAATTTCTAAGAAGATGTTAAATGAAATATTAAGTTATTTCCTTTGAAACCGGAACATGTGTGTAAGCCTAATCCTAGACTGAAGAAGATAAATCAATCAACAATGACTCAAGCTCCAGTAGAAAAGAAGGAGAAGTAGAAGAAAAAGGGAGAGGAAGAACTCGGTGAAGATGATGGTGTTACGGTCATAGAAATGAGTGAATAAGAACAGTCATGAAAATAATTTTAATTATTTCTGAGCAACTTTCTCGCTTTCACTATCCACTTATCTTTTGAAACGAAAACGTTTTTAGAATGTTAAACATTCTTGTTTTCTGCTCGAAATTTCTTTAAATTGACGAACGTAATCATTTATTATTGAAAATAAACTATAGGTCGGATGAGAATGTTCTAGAAACCAATAGAGGGAAAACATTCTCTCCGTTATTTTGATGTAAATATATTATTTATTACGAAGTCCCATTTATTCTATGAGAAGTGGTGTTTGAAATTAAAACGCAATTTTTTCCAATTTTGTAAAAAAATTGAATTTCTTATAACCTTTCGAACATGACATTTTTTCACTAGTGGATGATATTCTACGTACGATTCTGTAGTTAAATTAGAAAATCGAGAAATTTGCAATTTTTCAGTCACGCAACACATATATCGTCATGTACATCATGATACAGTATTAGTTAGTAATGTTCCGGAGCAATGACAGAAAGTTGTTATTGAATGTAAACTTGACATAAGTAATGTAGTCAATAAAAAACTTAAAACTGCGCGGACTCAGGCAGGCCTGACAGACAGATTCAACAGACAGACTCAAGGAATCTTGAATTTATTTATTTTGTTGGCAATTATCTTTATTGAAATAGTAAATTAATTTTGTGTTGGAGTAATTTGAAGCACTAATTCATTATTTTATGTTTTGTAACAGAAATAAAGGCGTCATCTTTATTAGTTTATCTTTATTGAATTCTATAAATCTTTGCAAAGAGATAGTACTTTACTATTATTGATCTTAGAATGAACTCTTCCTTGTCTTGTAGAATAAGGATGTAGTTGGAAAGTGATTTGATACAGTGAAAATGTGTCAAGATCTTTTCACTTTATTCCGTTAAATTGTTTCTTCAAATTCAGCCAACATTTGAAGTAGTCGGGGTCCAATTTCTGGCAGATTTTCTCTCCCCATTTAGTGACAGATAAGCTGAGTGAACTCTCAAACATGAATGCCTGTCAACAAAAACATCCAATAATTAGAATTTAACATAAAAGATCAACTTAGATTCATTCGTCTAAGGTCCGGTCGCACGCACGTCTATCAAATTTAAACGTGATTAACCGGTGATTAATGATGCCATTCCCTTTTCTTATTGCTTTAATGAATGATGTCATTTATACACGGTTAAATATAATATAGCCTACATACATGAAAATACTACCGGAAGTATGTCTGAAGTACTTCCTTATGAATCATGCCATACGCCATGTATTTTTGTTGACTAAAAGAGTCTTTTCCCACCATCAGCTCTGAAACAGTAACTTATTTAACTCTTGATATAGTTTTAAAGTAAAAGTTTATTTTCTAACTGATGAACCGAGTTAACTAAGCCGTTATAACTGAAAGTGAATTCGATGAGCCCCTAACACAGAAGCAAAACATTTGTCACACATGCGGTTCATGATCTGAAAACATTTTAAGTTCCAAATTAAATCAATCAGTAGAAAAAGAATGGATCTGCAACACATAACAAACAACTGCTTACTGATTGATGATAATTAAATATTTTTATCTCAAATAATATGATGTATTCTCATAAATGAGAATGAATTGTTATTTAAATGATAATCCTGGTGTGCTATTGTCAGATTCACTCTAAATCGTTGGAATCGGTTGAATAAGAAGAATTGATGTTTTTTATAAGAAATGCTGATAGTTTAAAGCGAATATCACCATAAATTGTACAAGTAGGATAAGTACCGAAGCTCGTACCAGATAGGCTGCTTACCATAGTACCATCTGCCACCCTGCAAGGTTTCAATGGTGCTTCTGAAGCTGATTTGAAGCATTCGGCATCGGGACCATGAGGAGTCATCATGGAATGAAGGGACGCTCCCCCGGGCATAAAGCCGTCTTCTTTTGCTTCATATTTACCAGTTATAAGTCCCATGAACTCGCTCATACAGTTTCCTATCGAACACAGATAAAATGAAAGGTTTAATTCCTACTTTTAAAAGTGATAAAACATAATTTATCGATGTAGAATACACATTATTTTATTGTACAATTAAAATCACAAAAGATTAAATAAAAAAGTTTATATTGTCTTGAAAAGTAGTTCATATACTATAAAATCACAGTTAATTATTATCAATTTCTAAACATTCATTACTTCACTACTTTCCGTAAATAATTTTTGGTCGATTGTTGTTAAATGTGTTCAAATGAAAGATGACGGAATGCACTATGTGCATATTTAGACTAAATTTTTGCTGTTCATTTTCTAACTTCATCCTAAATTATCTTTTGGTTCAACAAGATAGTTGTGTAATACGTAATAGTAATCCATGTTGGTTACAACATGGGTTTAGCAACTAAGGAAAATATATAAATCACATTAAAATCAAATCAGGAACAATAGAGCAATTTTTCAGACTACAACATGAATAAAAACATATTGAAAGTGCACAGCATCAAATGAAAAATTTAATAACACATAATACGTTTTCTTTACTTTGGGGTTAGCAATGCTGGTTGCTATGAATAAGTCGACGATGATTTTTCTCTACAATAATTATGTACCGTACTACTCTTTCAATATTGCTCAAGTAAATATAGTTTCACTTGGAATAGATAGATTATACTTCTTACTGATAGCATCATCTTCAGCTGACTTCATCATCGATATTTCCCTTGTACTTCTGTTGTGCCTACTAGATTAAAGCAGTGTACTTACTGTGAAAATAAGGAGGTCTGAAAGTATTTTCAGCCACTGACCATCTTGGAGGGAAAATGACAAAGTCAGCTATCGCTGTTCCCGGCTTATTAGAAGAGCAGGTGAGTACTGTGAAAATCGAAGGGTCCTGTAATGAGAGGAAAAACAACCTTGTTTAAACTACTAATTGTCTCCATCTTTATTCTATCTCTCTTCTATAATATGATGAAAGATCTTCGAATTAGGTGTTTGATGCATCAACACGCCTGAACTACCTAACTGATCAACTATTTCTTCTTGCTGAGCATGATGCCGATATGAGCTCCAGGCTTGTGCGTACTGGTATAGATTTGGAATTTTGCATAAAGATTATAAATTTAGAGAGGTTAGTTATTGGCCTATTTTTATTTATTACTGTACTTCCTTATTGAAAAATATTTAAATAATTAATGTCCATTTCGTTTTGAAGATTGCCAAAGCGCGAACAAAAGATCAATAAAATGTAGCCTCTGCCTCTGTATCACAACATCATGGCGTCGTGTTACCAAGCTAGACTCGAAAAAAGGTGATATGGTTTCGTTCCCCCAATCCTGCTATTTTTTTAAGAAATAGAATCATGCGTTGTATTCAACCGATAAGACTTTGTTGTGATAATAATAAGACAATTAGGCCTATATAGCTAACGTGATTGAATACTTGATGAAATATAAATCCGATTCTTCTCTTACTTTAAACGAATAGACAATTATTATAATTCAGCATTAATAATTAATGCATTGCATCAATGTATTGATAAATTTCCACGTACATCTTTTATAATTTGAATGAAGCTAATCAAATAAATTTTCATCTATTTCACTATCCATAACGAACTGCTAGTTAATAATTCGTTATTGAATTTTTTTTACTACAATACACTTTTGAATAGAAGTTATACATATTTTTAAAAAGTTATTACGGAATTTAAAGTTAGTACACGTGAGTACTATTTTTTAAAAACGTTAATTCAAAAACTTGTATTTTCTTTATTAGACAACCGATTATTACTTACACAATGATCGAACGAAACTGTGTTTATGGTCATGAATTTATTCAAATCATATTTGTAAGGAACGTAGTTTCCATGCCAAGCCACTACGTCAAAAGGACTGTGATTTTGTTTAGCAGAAAATAATTTCCCTTGGTATTTGGAAACAATAGAATACTCATCATCCTTGTCTTCGTAATGTGCAACAGGCGTTTGGAAATCTCTCGGATTGGCCAGGCCGTTGGCACCTGGAATGTCCAATAAACCAAATAGCCTCATATTAGATTCGTTCAATTTATTGTAGTTTGTAGTTCCATAATAAAATAACTTTAAAAGTTTTCCAATCAAATGTGTGGACCAAATCAAAATTGTGCATTATTTCCACATTTAAATTTAATTTTTAAATACATCATCATCTTTCCTCTATTGTCCATCAGGTGTACAAGTGTACAATTGAAATTAGTTAATTTTCGGTTGTTTGCTGAAAAACTGTATTGAATTTCTGCCAGAACTGATGTTACATTTCAAGTGTACATTGTTCCAGTTCATAATAAATTCATTTTCAAATTCTTATTTAAATATATTGTGAACAAATATTTGTATAATGAATGAAAATGTAATTAATTGTGTAATATTTCATATTAAAGATATCCATAATGTATAGTTCGATTCCAAAAATACTATTTTTATCTAAAATAGAATATTGCTGACCTATTGGACCAAGATTTGGCAGATCGAAATGACCGTTGAATATTTCCAAAATGTATCCTCTTGCCACTCCGTTAACAGAAACGCTGAACCTCATTCCTTGCTGTAATGTAAATACAACAAATTGTATCATGAAACTTGCACTATTTGAGAGCAATATCCTATATGTACTTGAGCTTTAGAAAAAAAACAACATGATAACCTATAATCCAGTAACAGACACATTTTCTTTTAGAATTTGAGCTTTTTAAATTCATAAAATTAATGCGATGCTCTCAATTTTCAATGTACAAATTAAACTGGAATATCTCAAGCTCTACTTATTTAATATAAAATATTTATCGTACCCCACATTTCATCAGGAATTTGAATACAGTAGTCAGTCAATCATTTTTGAGAGTTTGTTTCAGTCTGGAAGCTTATTGAGACACATTAATATCACTCATCAGCAGAATGAAGCATTTCTATTGAATATGGTGAAAATTGTAAATGAACAAGTATAGATTTAATTGGCTGTATAAATATTTTCACGATTTAATAAATAAAGTTAAATTAGTTTCTCTTCAGATTACATATTGGTTTCCTCCTTTTCTGTGTTCTTAACTCTATCAGTTTAGTCATTTTGATATATTCATTCATTATCAATAATTAATTATCTATGAGAGAACCCGAAAAAAAATCCACAAATACCTTGACCAATCATTCTACTAAATATGATAAGTAAAGTATATAACTTTTATATTATTCTTCAGAGATGAACTACCCTGAATAGACACTTGGACAGAGCTCATTCAATCGTATGTGCTTTCAGCATTGTTTTTCAAGTAAGTAATCCTACAACCTGTTATGATCAGTTTATTTTGTTATTTTTAATTTAATGTATTGTTGGATTTTCATATAAATTGACCAAGAAGCCTTGTGTTGTTCACAATTATTGAAGATTTCACTGACCTGTATCACACATATTTCTGCAGGAGATACATCAATTTTCCCAAACTCCGTTGTTATTCTCAAATTTCCGCTCTGTGGAACTTAAAACATGATATGAAAATACATTAATAATTTAATAAAAATATAGAATTTGATATTTATTTATACCAGAAGATTAACGTTTAAAATGAGGTAGGCATAAGATAATTGTGACATATATATTTTTAGTATATGTATAATAAATGTAAATAAAATCTGCATTTTCACAGTGCGTTTCTAAGATATTGTTTGTCAAAGAGTGTTTACATATTTTGGACCCCTCTGTATATTGAAAACATCTATCATTTCATCTATATATTTTGGGTATGAATATAACAGTAAGTTTCTGAAGGGAAAGCGGAGTTTTGATAAAATAGTATAAAACTTGGACATGGGTTTGCATAATCAAAATTACAAATGAAAGGGACGATAGTTACCTATTAGAAAGTCGCCATCAGAATTATAAAAACATATATTTTTCATAGACTGGTTGCAGGAGTAAACGTGGATAGCAACTCCATGGCGTACTGTAGGATCTCCGGCACCACAAATTGTTTGCATTCCTTCAATGAAATTAATGGATTCTCCAGCATTCGGAAAGCTGAAAGGCTTCCATCGCATCTGCAAATTCAACCTTATTGAGTTGAAAAAATTTAAAATATTACCCTACTACTGTTTGTACGTTTTATTTTCAATATAATCAATTGAAAGCTGAGGTAGATTTATCAAGACCATGATAAAAATGTTATTCTTCTCATTTGTTATTTACATGACATGATGCACTTGTTTGTGTTGGTAAAGTTCATCTATTACCAATTACCGTACGGTAATTGCTTTTCAAATCTTCACGTATAGTTTAGGATTAGTTCCCTACGGAAATAAAAATTTAGCCTATTATCCTGTAACTTCTCCGTAGTTATTCCAATCATATTCTCAGTAGATGCTCAAGTAGAATTCTATCCTCTAAATCTTTTTTTGGAATGTTTATGATGATTCAGTTAATCCCCTGGATATCTCTGGCAACGTGCAAGTGATCCTTTTGTGTTCCTAGTGATAAAGCGGGTAATCCTTTAGTTACTGTCATCACAATTACTTTGTTATTATACAGCCGCGTCTGCTTAATAAGTGTTCGAAGATAAGCAGTCACTATATCAGTGTCATATTTTGTACTGTATAGGAATATCCCAAACTATCTGAAGCACCTGGAAAACACTGGCACTATTCATACTTCTTATAAACGCTGCTTTAGCAAGATGGCTTTTAGAAATTGGTGGGGATACAGCAACACAGCTCATTCAATCTACCCATTATGACCATGAGCTCAGTTTGAAGTTTGGACAATAGGCCTATTCATCTGGAGTGGCCCTAGGACTTCCAATATTAGGCTACCATGATTCAAATCAATAAATAATAGTACTCTATTGCATCGAGTATTGTTCTTTTTTAATTGTTTTTTTTTATTTATATCTTATCTATTTGTATATATTTTATCTTTATTATATATATTATACAGTAATAAAAATTTATTAGATGTATTTAAATCTGCTAATCTTATTTAATCTGCAAAACGGAGAGTAATTTACTGAACGCATTCCCCACACCCAGACTGTGTCTTTGTGGGGAACAAGGGAACATAGACTTAATTTTAATTTGATTTTCCCTTTTACATGTACCTAGGGATATCTTGAGGATGTTTTTGTGCTGTGTGAGCAGAATGATCACTTTCTGTCACTTTTTTGAAAACTTCAAATCATTTTTCCATCAAAACATTTTTAATTTCCAAGCTTAATTCCCATTAATCGTTCTCTAAGCTTTCAAAGACATCCGGGTAAGACAGTATTTTCAAATGCATATTACTCTTACCTGATTAGGATTTGGATGATTACTAGTCCAATCATTTGTGAAGTTGGCTGCCTCAATTGGTGTGAAAGGCTGGTGAATTACGCATGGTCTTATTCTATATAGCCAGGAGCGTTTGTTCTCCAAACGAGGAGCTGCAATAAACACACTACAATAATAGTAATAATTCCTATTAACATAAACTTATCGAAACTCCCACTCCCACCCCTTGTACTGAGGAAGTGGGATAGGTTTAAAGATGCCAGTTTTTGTTGTTATTTTTATCTATCTCGAAAATAGTGCTTCTTATGGACATAAATTATTAATCATATAATCTAAGCAATATTTTGGTATTTTTTGTAAGATCTATTTGAACTTAATGGCGGAGGATTAAGATATTTAAATTTTATGCTAATTTGAAAGTCGGAAAGAGGATCTGTAAAACTTGAAAAGGAAGAACCAGCACTCGCCAGCCAAATGCCACCATAAGAGGACCCCAAATATTTTAGAGCGAAGTACCTTACTAATGATTTTGTAAAAGTTAAAGTTAAAGTAAATTATTTAATTTCTTAAAAGACTTCGTGATGCTATTGTGAAGCAGAAGTCATTTTCATTTTTAATTAAATTTATAACCCCTTGGAGGAGACGATTCCGGCTACCATATTCCCGGACCACATGGAGTTGGATCGACATTGGCGGCTTACAAGAAGATTTTCGACACGTGAGTGATTAAATTTGAATTTAGTGATGGGCGCCCTAGTGCTTCGAAATAATCTGATGATCAAAGCTAGCTCGCCGAAAGGGTTATTATAAATTGAGAAATTAATAAGAGTAATACTTGCGCAAGTAAAAAATTAGTATTAAAGGTATTTAATTGAAAGAAAAATATAGATCAATATTTTAGAAATTTCTATTTAATCAAAGAAGTACGAAATCTAGGCTATCAAACGTATGCATACAATATTTAATTTTTTGCAATACAATTTGCGATAATTTATCATAGTTCTAATTCACTAGATGAATGGCTCTACCTATTCCGTCAGGTGCCGAATCTTGCACCCTGAGATAAATATATATATGCGATACAAATAAATCTACTAAATACTAGAGATTTTAATATATATATATATATTTGGATTATTAGTGGCTAATTTATCAAGCTGATCTTAGAGCACACATTTGTTGATTGAATTATCCAAGTCGACAAGTATTAGCAAGCGTATATCGCAGCTACATGCAAAAGAATGCATATGATTTTAAGATAAAGGCACATGGTAATGATTCGTGCCATAAATCTAGAATATATAGTTTAGCCTGTGATATTTTTATTGATTTCAATTATTGTTCTATTTTTATATTATATTTTTTATCGCTCTATATATATTTTTTGCCTCGATTTATTTTTTGCATTATTTGTGTAATATATGTATGAAACTTTCATGGTGTGCAATTTATTTTTTATTCCTCAACACTATAGTATAAGTATCATATTTTATATATATATTTATTATTTATTGAATTACAAGAGTTATAGGAGAAGCCCATATCTAGGCTTATCAAGATTTTTTAAGACTGAATACTATTAGAAAACCACGACCTAATTGTATTAAATCTCATGCTTTACCGACTGATGCCAAGCAGGAGGCTAATCGTTATTTAAATATAAAGAATAACGTGACACAAAGACATGTCGTACCAACGTGGGACTGATGATGAGAGCCAAGCTCATTAAATAATTATTTGAAATTAAGTCAATAACCATATTGAAAATTATAGATAACTTATACGAGTTGTGAGGAAAACTGGCGAAGGGAAATTTGTATTACTTTTTGGGGAAACAAGAGCTTTAAATAGAGAGAAATTATATGTTTTAAAGAAAATTTTATATTATTAGTACTGTGAAAAATTACATGTTTATAAAGAGAGATTATATTTTATAAGCCTAAACTGCTATTACTTTCTAGTCAAAAATATATTAGGTGTTTAAGCCGGTTGGAAAATAAGTCGCAGCCTGTAAACTAGCCAAAAGTAAATCAACAAAACATTGGGGGCGCTAGAGCATTGTAAAAAACTTAAGTATAAATACCTTGTTGTAAGAGTATCCAAACACTTTACACATCACTGTTCACTGTAAGTCCCGATTTGTGTCTTTTTTTTTTTTTTTTTTAAGCATTCTCGCTTATCATTTTTGTCACTGTTTAATTAGCATTTATCATATTTGACATAATGAATCACACTCCCGCAAACTCTGAAGTTTCATATATGTACGGCGGTTGCACAGATCCCACTTTGTCGACTCCAAGCACATCAAACCCCACCACGGTAGATGCCAATACGCCACGAGAAAGGGAACCAGGAAGCGTCGGGTCGATAGTCTTCGATCCACCAGGTCTGCAACCTCTATCATCCACTCGAATCGACGCCGCTGACACACCATTGAATCAACGGATAGTAGAGATCAACTTTGAAGGGGGCGAGGAGCAGCCTGCCGAACCCGCATCTCCAGAGGCCGAGTCACATCTGAGCAAACAAAGTCTATTTTCAGTCACAGAGCTAGATCCTTTTCAAAAAGTAATGATGGAACAAACTAGCAGTATGTTCAATATTATGCTACAAAACACAATGGACAAAATGATGCAGGAGATTAAAAAAGAGAATGTGGAAATGAAAGAGGCAAATAAGCAAACAATGGAACAGGGCATGAAAGAGACAGCGGGCGCTATAAAATCAGTAGAACGACGGTTGGATACTATTGAGGCTAAAGTAGAGAATCATAGGAAGAATTAAAAGCAATGATAAATCTACAGAAAGAAAGTCAGGATAAAGTTACGGCAGGATTATCGGAAAGGTTGGATACGGTTACATGTGAACTCAATGAAAGGATAGATAACCTAAATACACAAATCACTACACCTATTCAGGATATAACCAATAACATTAAGGCCGATTGCCACCAAGAAATCCATAAACAAATTACCGTTGCCAATCAAACATTAACAACTACAGTTGACAAAAATATTAACAGTATTAAAGAAATACAAAATAAACAGATTAATATGTCCACAAAAATGAACCAACTGCAAGGTAGCATCAATCAAAATACTGAAACCTGTAAAGCTTTAAACGGAACTCTACTAATTCAAAAATCCACTCTGACTCAATTAAATCAAGAAGTAAACGCAAATAAAATTACACATAATAGTCAATGGCAGATAACACAGGAAAAAATAACAGCATTGGAAAATCATATTCAACAACAACCTCAAGGGATTCAAACAGACAACCTCAACGTACATAGTATATTACAAGGACTAGGAAAATTTGATAATACTGATCGCCATTTGCAACCTCAACCATTCATTGATCAGATAAAATTAGTACAAACTCTTGCACCTACCTCTTGGAATTTTTGGCGTCTTCGTTTGACTAATTTATTGATTGGCGAACCCCTGATGTTCTTTCGGAGTAGAGCCCATGAATTTACATCATTGGATGAGTTTGTAGCTGTCTTCCTGGAACAGTATTGGAGCAGAAGTAACAGTTGGA
Organism: Nilaparvata lugens; assembly: GCF_014356525.2. Lineage (NCBI taxonomy): Eukaryota > Metazoa > Arthropoda > Insecta > Hemiptera > Delphacidae > Nilaparvata > Nilaparvata lugens. Next base: position 44,984,939 of record NC_052504.1, on the reverse strand, counting down.
CGTGCTAGCGGACATCATATCATGCGAGTTCAACCCTAACTTAGACGGTGCATGTACCACTTTCGTCACTGCCCTACAGTTTAAAAATTCTCAATTGAGCGAGCCCATTAATGAATCGGCATTAGCAAGTATTATTTTAAAGAAGCTACCGTATCAAGTTAGAATGGCACTCGCCACACAACCCATTACTGATTGCAAGCAGCTGATTAATCATTTATATGGCATACAGTCTGCAATGGCAATATCAAACCACCGCTCAGACCAGAGATACGCATCAAATCAACATAATTCAAAATTTAATCCGCATAACAGCCAAAAATATGAACCGGTATCATATGATCGCTACCGATCTGCTCCTCAATTTGAACGCCGCTATGAGCACAGGCAAAATGGTAATTGGAATAATGAAAAATTTCAAAATCGTACAACCAACCACTATGCCCAGCAGAGCAATCGTAGGAATCACTATGATGGCCGTGATCGATTAAACTCACATAATAATCACACACAAAACAGTTATAACAGAAATTATAAACCGCCACCTCAACAAGTAAGTACAAATTATACACTAGCACATGCAATAGGATTGAATCAACAAAAAACCCGGAACCCAGCACCCAACGACCCGCCACCACATATACAGGAAACTACAGCTAATAAACCATGGCTATATGATACCCCCGATACAGCAAGCACACGCTCAAGTGAAACAAACCAAGAAAAGCAGGATATTTCAACATCATACACCACCTTTAGAAATGACTTACCGAAAATATTATTAGAAGAACCGAAGCCAATACAAGACAGCCTACTACACAAAACCGCCGCCAAACATGCAATTAAAGCCAGCCGCAAACATCAATCCCTACTAAGTATCCTGTTCCCCGCCGAAGAGCAACCCGCCACCGAAGAATCACTACCGGCCACAACCCTACAACCAGAACCGATACACTATAATAATGCTAAAATCCCACCACTGCCAAAAATAAACAGTTGCCAGAAGGAGACCGCCACCATGCACCCGCGCACAGAATCTATGCACCCATATCATTGTACCCCACAGAAGCGGACCAAGGACCCCAAGATGGAAGACCGAAAGGACGGACTACCGGACAAAAGGAGCGACCACCGCAAGGCCCGGAGACGGAGGCGCCCGAGGACACCCGACCAGCATCAGGACGAGGAGGACAGCATACAGGACCGTAGGAGCATGCATCGTAAGGCCCGGAGGCGTAGAAAGCGAAGGAGGAACCACGCGCGCGCATACCGGCCGCATGCACGCTTCAAGAGGCCAAGGAGGATTCCGGACCGGCACCAAGGAGGACAGGAAGAGATTGCCGACGTCATGCATCCGCGGCACATACGTTTCAAGAGGGCAAACCAGCTATGTGAACGGAAGAATAGGCCAAAGGAATATGATAAAAACGGAGCTGCTTACGAAACTACTATGGATTCATGCGTGGAGGATAATTATAAAGTGGACTACTTATTGAGGTTAATTAAGGATAAACGGTGTTTGAGAAGAATGGAAGCAATAAAAAGTTTATTGTTGTGAGCCTACTAATTTATAATGAACCAAGATCGAGAATATTAGGTGAAAATAAGCAGGATGCAGATGCATTAAGACTACAGGATAATTGGAATAAGAATGGATTGAAAGGAACTACCATTAATGAATCAAGGAATTATTTAAAAAAGTATACAAGATACAAGGGCTTTAAATTTATGAAGGAAATTATCAATTAGGACAGCCTCACCAACGGATAGCAGATAACCGAACGGCCTACAGCAACATCTACAAACAAAATGCAAAGAAGATGCAAGTAAATCACAACATTTCCACATGCAATATCGTCGAATTTCAAATAAATATGATAAGAAATCAAGGAAAACATTATTATCAAACCGATTACTAACCTTCCTTAATAAATTTAATATTGGTATAGGACCTCGTGGCAACAATCCAATGTTTAATTCCTTCCAGCCGTTAGAAGCCTGCAATAAGGAAAAGAACAATTTTTAAATATGTAATTAAATTATATACATCAGATAAAAAAGGACACAAGCGGGGATAATAAAATTAAAATTTGTTAATTACCTTTTTAAGAGAAAAAATTGAGCAGTTAGGTTAATAGTTATGAAACTCGACAGCGATTCTGTAGAACCAGTGACCAGCTGGCCAAAGCCACCAAATCAAATGATGTAATGTCTGTTGAACATATGTTTATAAAAAGAAATACTGTACCCAAAAAGTTATTTATTATTGTTATTTATTATATTTATTAATGTCGATATATTTATTTATATGTTTTATATTTATTACTTTTAATTATGCCACGTTTGTTACCTGAAAAGAGTTAAAGTGAATACAAGCTACCAAAAAACCAAAAGCCATTAGCAAAAGAAAAGTATTGTACCTGATGTATAGAAAATTATTTATATTAAGACCTAAGAAATACTATAAGACATAAGCCCAGAAGTTTGTGAATCGAAATTATTGTCTAAAAGGAATCATTGTGAGAATTATGAAATGTGTGTAGTTAGGTTGGTGGCCCTGCAAGCGGCGAATTTAAAAATTACTATATGTTTTAAGTGCTGTCAGGAAGAGTACGTTTAGAAGTTATATTTATGATATTTTATGTGTGTGTTGAGGAGGAGAATTGTTATTGTATTTGATAAAGGTATAAAGGAGATGCAGCAAATATGTCTGCGAACTGTGATAGAAGTATGAGAGTATAATTTATAAATAAAGTATAGTGTATATCGATGTATTGAAGGGTGGGTTTTCATTAAAAACATTGTGATTCTCAAATATTTTGAATTCAAACCCAGGGGCGCGTGTAACATATTAAATCTGGGTAGATAAAAAGCCCTAACAGAAATAGTAATAGGTCTAAAAATAAAGTAATTGGCTAATATCGCCAAGCAGATAATAACTAAGATTAGATAGCATCAGCTTATTCTGGCTAAATGGTACAAGAACCTAAAAAGGATTTGAAGGAAGTTTATTGCTCATAAATAGATTATTATATAAAATATTTGAAGATTGAGGTTATGTACATGTATTCACGGATCGGTGACCTAGAGATCGATCAAACCGAAGAACGTAGAATCTGACCAAAACCCCTTGGCAGAGCTTTATTGCAATCAGATGGTGTGCAATATGAAAAAACACCCGTCCACGTGGCTAATTATTAGGTAGCATGGAATTAATATTAATGTATAGAATATTAACTAGCATGCAAAGAGCATAAATAAAAAACCAAATAAAAATAATTAATGTATTCAGGAAATAAGAGTTACCAGGCGCATGAATACCGAATAAAATTTGCATGCACCAATAGTAAAACGGCAGTTAATAGGCGGCAACTGTAGGCCAGTTCAAAAATATTTCTATATATTTATATAAATGTACTAGATTTTGTGTTAAAATTTGTGTAATCTATGTTATCGATATGGCTCGAATGCAAAGAAATTATTAATCATATAATCTAAGCAATATTTTGGTATTTTTTGTAAGATCTATTTGAACTTAATGGCGGAGGACTAAGATATTTAAATTTTATGCTAATTTGAAAGTCGGAAAGAGGATCTGTAAAACTTGAGAAGGAAGAACCAGCACTCGCCAGCCAAATGCCACCATAAGAGGACCCCAAATATTTTAGAGCGAGTACCTTACTAATGATTTTGTAAAAGTTAAAGTTAAAGTAAATTATTAATTTCTTAAAAGACTTCGTGATGCTATTGTGAAGCAGAAGTCATTTTCATTTTTAATTAAATTTATAACCCCTTGGAGGAGACGATTCCGGCTACCATATTCCCGGACCACATGGAGTTGGATCGACATCGGCGGCTTACAAGAAGATTTTCGACACGTGAGTGATTAATTTGAATTAGTGATGGGCGCCCTAGTGCTTCGAAATAATCTGATGATCAAAGCTAGCTCGCCGAAAGGGTTATTATAAATTGAGAAATTAATAAGAGTAATACTTGCGCAAGTAAAAATTAGTATTAAAGGTATTTAATTGAAAGAAAAATATAGATCAATATTTTAGAAATTTCTATTTAATCAAAGAAGTACGAAATCTAGGCTATCAAACGTATGCATACAATATTTAATTTTTTGCAATACAATTTGCGATAATTTATCATAGTTCTAATTCACTAGATGAATGGCTCTACCTATTCCGTCAGGTGCCGAATCTTGCACCCTGAGATAAATATATATATGCGATACAAATAAATCTACTAAATACTAGAGATTTTAATATATATATATATTTGGATTATTAGTGGCTAATTTATCAAGCTGATCTTAGAGCACACATTTTTGATTGAATTATCCAAGTCGACAAGTATTAGCAAGCGTATATCGCAGCTACATGCAAAAGAATGCATATGATTTTAAGATAAAGGCACATGGTAATGATTCGTGCCATAAATCTAGAATATATAGTTTAGCCTGTGATATTTTATAGAACCGTTACAAGAACAATCTCTTTCATTTTTCTTCATATGGTGAAGAAATGAGTATGTTAGAAATAAAAATAAACATCTTGGAGCATACAATTTTAAAAAAGGGTACCAAGATTTTTATTTCTATTAAAGAGTAGCCCCAACGAAAAAAGACAATGAGTATGGTAGTTGTAGCACCATAGTAATAGTACAACATGTACAAGTTTATTATTGTAAATGGAAAAACACAATGAGTAGGTATTGATTGAATAAATGAATAATTGTAATGTCAGTATGGTAGTATTAGTAGTACTGTAGCTTAATATAGGTACCGTGATCCACAGGAGAAAGATTGATTTGATTAGGTACAGTAGGCTACCTACCTGTGAATGCTGTTCCAGATAATTGCTCTGCATACAAGCCGTAAGGGCATTTCTGAGGGCTGTTCTGTTTCTTAGGAAGAGCCCCGGGACAACGCGGGTCCTCTGATGAGAACTCATTCCCAAAACCACACAGATACTAAAATCAAAACATCAGCATTCAATTTAATGATTTAATAAAAATGATATCAAGCTTGGCTTGTACTTATTTACAAAAGCAAGTACCTACCGGAACCTACTTCCATCTTGATGATTTTTAAGCTCTGATTTCTTGGTTTTATAGTGCAAAAATTTCTCAATTTCAAGGTGGAGCAAATTTATGTAAATGATTGACAAATTCAGCAATCACTTTACAAAAATAAGTCATATTTTGATGGTTGAATAATTATTTTGCAAGCCTCCCTTCAATTAAATAATGATGTTCTATTGTTCAATTCTACATAACGCCATATCATTTATGGAATTTTTTGGGGTTTAGATATAAGAATGATAAACTTATATAAAATTATTTTATTGGCAAAATTAATCGTATTATTGTGTACTCTACCTTGCATTATTATGATCTGACTGTCAAAGCTCATAAACATTTATTGTAACATCAATAAGAACCTAAAACTGTAGGTCCATTCATCACTCATTGTCACCCGCCTCATTACCCATGCACAAGCCTAGTACTCATGTGGGCATCATCCTCAGAAAAAAGAAGTGTTGTAAACATGAACTGAAAGAACAATCTTCAATCAGAATTGAGAGCAGCGTTTATTAACTGACTTATTGCGTAATATTTTTGATAAACAAATTCAGGTAAATAAATATGTAAATTAATTCTTCCAAGAGATGCAACCAGTCGAAGAGAGAGATTAGAAAGAAACAGCAGTGGCTAATAGCCAAAACAAGTTCTACACTAAATCGTAAGACAACACAAGAACTCAAGTATCAATTCGAAGATAAACAAACTGGAATTCATAACAAATCTTTCCACCTTATTTTCTAAATTCATTTCATTTTCTTCACACTAAAGGATAAAGGCTATTATCTTCGCTACTATATCATTAATATACTGTATAGTATAGCCTATGTTCTTTAGCAAACTTAACTTACAGTATCCTCGATCTTGAATTAATTTAATTTGATTTTCATCTTATAACAAGTTTTTTTAGACTTTTCAACGTAATGCATTCATTTATAAAATATAAAAATTGAACTCTAATCATTAGTGGAAAAGAATGTCTGAAAAATGTATGTGAAAGCAATCACCAAAAACTGATCATTTCCGGGGAGAAATTTACATTGATTGAAAAATTGATAACAGTGAGATAGACCTAATAGGCGTTGCAAGAAGCCGGCATTTTCTCGCGTTACTATTGTAAATAATATTTCTCCTTTTATTCTTTTTTCTCCTTTAATAAATATCAAGTTTTTCAAAGCAGTTGGCAAAGTATTTCAGCAACTATACATGGGGTATAACAATATCTATTTAAATACAATGAAGTCATTGACATACGGTAATTGACGGTAGTCCTGTATCCAATAAAAATTACTGAATGAAATTTCATAGCCCACAGTGTTAATTTTTTATTGACTTTTGTAAATTATGTAAACCGTGAACAATCAGCGTGATGAATACGCTACAATGATATTTTCATTTTTACATTATTGATTGCATTATTTTAATGAAATTATAATTTAACGTCCAATTATATTGATAACCAACAATTATTCTAATACTGGAGCATGATTTATGAAAAAGTTTATATTAAACCTATTAGTCTACTCTACTTCATTTTATCATGTTTCCAATGAAATAAAAAAACTTATATTTCTAGAAGTATATTTCTTACTCTTTACAGAGAGCTCTAGATATGTTTTGGCTTTTCATTTTCTATACTGCTCTGTTTGGTAATTCTGTTGTTTTGCATTTGTGATTTTAAGTCTTATGCACCAATTATAATGTTTTAATTCCTATTAGGCCCGTATATTATTTTATTCATTTATTTCTATTAACAAGAATCTTCAATTCTAATGATGAGCTGCAGAAAAAATATTTGGATTTTATTTATTTCTATTAGCCTACCGGTACCAAAAATCTTCAATTCTAATGATGAGCTATAGAAAAAATATTTGGATTGTAAATCCAAAGAGGATTTGAAGATTTAGATTTTAAAACCAATTACCTTCAATTCAGATGACATCAGAGCTCTAGCTCAATCTAACGAACTTCCAATGTAAAAATAAATGAATAAGCTCAATTCTCACAGTGAATAAAATTGAATAGTGACTAGCTGGATCGGAGTCGCATGCTGTTTATATCAACTTGGGGGAGAGTGGTGGGAGAAACAAGTTGAATTTACACAAAGTGAAGGTCAAAAATAAGGAACGCTGCTTTTCTGAAAAACCAATCTAACCCAAAACCCAATTTCTGGATTGTCACCAATTTCTAATAATTCTATATTTGAAATATTTGATTTTGATATTTTATCAGTCATATTTGACTTGAAATTTCTAATCAACACCAAAGAAGCCAACGAAAATTAAAATTTCACTCAATTTCTTTTACCATTAATAGAATTATAGAAATTTTATTGGCAACATTTGCATGAATATCGGTGACTTGTGATAATCTTCAAATGAACTTATTGTCCTGATGAGGACACTTTTTAGCATTAACAATGATTATTTTAATTGTCTCATTTTATATACTGTACTATGAAACTTGAGCTCATAAATCATTTCACAATTTTAATTAAGTAGAATAGATATATACGGTAGACATTATAAACAATTATTTTGTATACATTAAGGCATTCTATGTATAATCATGCATTTTTTATTATTTTCAATTGACAATACTGTATAGTAATTATAATAATTTAGATTTACTAATACTAACATGTCACCAGTCATATGAGTGAAACTCAAAAACTTGATGTAATGTGACAATGAATGAATAAATAAATAATCAATTGCCATTATCATCACCACTGTTGTGCTTGTGACAAATTGTGAAGATATTATAATGATCAGTTGAAAAATTATAAATACACACCCTTGACTATCTGTTAATTTTTATCAATAGTTTTGTAATTTTTCTTAACATTATATTAAGAAATTATTTATTAGGTTGAAGCAGTTTTGTAAACTAAAGCTAAAACAAACTAATTTGTGTTCAATCATGTTTATTCAAATTATCTAATATTCAGAATGCGTTTGACCATAATACTGTTATGAAAAACCATTTATTCAGTTCTGGTATTTTTACAAAATTCATAGTTTATAATTTTTAATATTTTACAATAGGATTAATTAATTTATTTATTTATGGCTTCTTGCCATCTATATTGCAGACCTATTTTCGTATTGCTTCTATATTCTTCCACAATATATTCTTGAATTTCCAACTTTTCTTGCCCATTCGAATTAATTTATTAATGAAATTCAACACATGACTTGAAAGTAGAAACTCATATTTTGCATTTTACTCAACTATATTACACTAATACTTAAACTATAATTGAAAAAATATATAACACGTGTGCTCTTTGTTTATTGACAGCAATAGGTTTACATTGTTTAATGGTCTTGTTTAAACTTAATCTTGTTTAAACCAACTTTCCAGATGCCCAAAATTGGAAAAATCTTTGGCATCTTTCAGTTACTTAATTAACTAAACATTGATTGAAGTCAGTGTTTTTGTTTTTGCCGAATATTATTGTCGATCTCAAATACTGGATTGTATTTAGAAACATCATCAATGGTGCTTTTTTCTAGTGTCTTGTTAAATTTCGGTGTTTGTAAAGCTCTTTCTGATCCCACCTTGCCAATTACAGAAGGCTCAACCCGTAATGTAAAATTCTATTATGATGTGCTCTTCAATCTGGCCGCATCCTGAACAACTCGGCTGCTAATTGAACAACTCGGTTTATTCCATTCTGGATCAATTGGAAAAATCGATAATGACACTGATTTTCAGCGGTTTTTTGAATGTGTACAAGATTCTTATTGGCAATCCTTTTTTACATTAAGGCTCTACTGTACACCTCAATAATGATTGTTGAAGTGTTGACACAATTCTTGACAATCCCTTCTCACAAGTCTCTACTGTAAAACTAGATGATTGTTGAAGGGTTGGCAACATCATTGACAATCACATTCCATAAGAGAGACTATTGTAAACCTGTCGATAATGATAGCTATAAATTTGTGTCTGCAACATTCTTGACAATCCCTTCCCACATGGACAATATTACTGGCAATTCCTTTCCACGAGGCTCCACTGTACACCCCAATAACTATTTGCAACTTTCTTCTAGATTTCTCTTCTCAAGGCTTTTCTTGTTGATAATTATTGTCAAAGTGTTATCTACAAGATTCTTGTCAATGCCTCTTTCCAAGTCTTCCTTGTCAACCTTGATAATAAATATTGTCAGAGTGTTAACATCATTAGTTTTGTCGATACCTTTTCCCACGGCGAACCTCGATGACAGTAGAATTGCGGGATCAACCCAACTGCCTCCGGGACTGTCCGTGCCAGTCGGAGGGCGGCGCATGGTCAAAGCAGGCCGCCGGGCAGGGTGCGGGCCACTTGCAGTCAGTGTAGACCTCGCCGGACCACGCGTTGCCTTCAGGACACGCCTCCAGTGGCTCGAAGTGCGGATAGTTGCAGTAGTCTTTGACACACTCCTCAGCGCTGTTCATCGCGTGACAGTGTGGCCCGGTCGCCTGGCACGACTTGGTGCATCTGCAGCCCTGGCATGGGCAGTCGGCTGATCGCGAAAACTTGCTCACTCTCGGAGAATAGCTCTTACATTCGTTTGTCTTCTCATAGCAAGCCATCTGTAACAAAAACCACGTATAGATTACTACGGGGAGTAATCTACTTACTTGAAAACTTCCACATTCTGAACCGTTCTCTCACATGTTTTGTAAGTTGAGAACTATTTTGAAAATTACAATATCGGTTGCGCGTTGCACAAAAGCCTAATGCCGTTTGCAAAGTCGTTGCACTAAATTTTAATCATGATTAAATGCCACAAGAACCAATAAGAGAAACCTACATTCAAAAAAGCTTCTTTTTATAAAGAAATAGAGTACAAAAGCCTGTTAAATTTTATAATGATCCAATGCCACGAGAACCAATCAAAAATGTCTTCTTTTAAGATACATAATAGACCTACCCAAGCACCTACCACTCAACATTCATCCATATTACATTATTTTTGATCCAGTTACTATAAATAAGGTTCAAAAAGAAAGAAAATATAATCGCAATACGAAAAAAGCACTTGGATTTGATCTGATTACAGATGAAATCTTTAAGAAACTTCCAAGGAAAGGTGTTGTCATGCTAACATATTTATTTAACTCCGATTACGACATTTTCCTACAATTTGGAAGGTGGCAGAAGTCATTATGTTGCAGAAGCCTGGGAAATGTCCTCAAGAAGCAAAATCGTACCGCCCAATATCTCTTCTACCTGCAATTTCAAAGCTTTTGAGAAATTGCTAATGAAGTGATTGACTCCCATCATAAGTAGTAGGAATCTGATACCAGTCCATCAATTTGGTTTCAGGCAGAAGCACTCAATAAACCCTTGACCAAGTACATATAATCACCAATGTAATAGAGAATTCATTAGAGAAAAAATCTATATGCTCAGGAATCTTCCTTGATGTGGCACAGGCATTTGACAAAGTGAGGCATGAAGGATCAATAAACATCATATAATTCTTCCCACTCAACTTGTGAAACTTTTAAAATCATACATCACCAACAGATTGTTCAGATTTAAGGAAATAAGGGCTGGAGTTCCACAAGGTAGTGTTCTTGGACCAGTTCTTTATGTGCTGTACACAAGCAATCTTCCTGAATTGGATGCAGTGACAATTGCTGTTTTTGCTGCAATACTGGCAGAAGGGGAAGCAGTACAAGAAGCAGCCACAAAACTACAGAACGCTACCAACAGATTCAGTGACTGTACCAAAAAATGGAATATTCGATTGAATGAGATTAAGTCCATTCATATAAACTTAACCAACAAAAATATCTATGATCCGATTCGAATAAATCTGAATGGGAATGTAGTACCACACAGCAACACCAGCAAAATACCTTGGAATGACTCTTGACGCCATGTTGGAATGGAAAGAGCATATCAAGATGAAAAGGAGCGAGCTAGGACTCAAATACAGTAAAATCTACTGGCTGTTGGGCCGACAATCACAACTCTCATTGGAAAACAAAATATTGATCAACAAACAAATTCTAAAACCTGTCTGGACGTATGGAATTCAGCTTTGGGCTGCTCTAGAACTTCAAACATCAATCAGATTCAAACATTCCAAAACAAAGTACTGTGGAACATGGTGAATGCGCCCTGGTACATAAGGAACAGCAATTTGCACCGAGGTCTGCACATCCCCTATGTGACCAGTGAGATATTATAAGACGATTAGTAGCTCATCATGAGTCACGTCTTCATCAACACGACAACACCGAAGTCATTCAACTGCTAGACAACACTGAACTCACTAGGAGGTTGAAGAGAACAAAGCCCTTCGAGTTGGTGTAGTGCTAGTGAAGCGAAAAAAGTATATTAAATAAATGTGTAGTGAAAGAATTTGAAGTAGTGAAATTATAGATTAGAACTGTAGGCTTCACTGGAAGACTTTAGTAATAAAAATTAATATTTTAAGATAAGAAATAAGAGAACAAAACTGTGATTAATAATACACTTCCTATGTATTGTCCACTCTCTTGCCAAGTCGCTTGCATCAAACACGCAATGGATGATGAGTGTGGATGATTATATTATTATATTTGTGGATGCTCAGCGGGCCACTTTTGTCTTGCATTTGATCGTCTCATTTCAACAAAAATATGAGCGAAAGGCAAGTGAAGGCGAGCGGTGGCATAGTAGCCTTTCATACTCTAGCATTCCTCGTCATTTCTACGCACTCGGAAAGAGCGTGTCGTCGGCATTGGAGCAGTGGCTGCATAATGAATAATAACAGGTATTCTAGGTACCTTGCAATTAATTAAAGAATAGAATGACAGCCTTTATTTTTGACCAAGGAGGGCGAAGTTAGGGCGCAGTTGGCCCTCTCTTACACTTAACCCTCATAATGATAGATAGTCTTATTGTTCAAATAATGTCAAAGTGGATATTAGTTACATATTTTATAGTTTTATTAACTTTATTTTCGATCGGTTAGAAGGTTTATTCGAGATATGCTGTTAGTATGTTAATATAGATACGGTAATAATTTTATTAATTGTGAAACATTAAAAACAATTTCATCAAATTTGAAAAATAGCCATATAGGCCTACCGTAATTATTTTTATAAAGCATCTTTTCGATTAAGCTTGAATTAATTTGAATTGTTATTTATTCAATCTTATAATTTCACCATTTCTTATTGAGCGCATTTTAGGAATGATATATATTTCAGGATAGAATTGATGATAAAATAAAGCCTACCGAAGAGTCAAGTTGAGGACCTTTGGTTGGCAGCTTTGGATAATAAACGCGGCAAGACCCGCGATTGGTTTGCATCTTATCAGTAGGCCTCGTGGCTGGCTCGCCATCAAGATACATTGCTCCTTTCGGGTCCTGCTTCACTTCCTCTACACATTTCTCTCTTCTCCTGCAATTTTGAAATAAAATGTTGTTCATTTTCTTTCTTACCAACTTAACAGACCGATAGAAGGATAGTGTAATGGAAGTATGATAATGTAATGGTAAACGCACGGGTTTTATGACTTTATAAATTTTATAAATCATTGAAAACATATGGAAGAAATTTACATGAATTCTTGAGTAAAAATAATCATTATAAATATTTGTATTTTTAAATAATATGTATCACTTATAGGTTGGGTAAGTAGTAAAAAACAATATTTTTCGACATGAGCAAAATGCATGAACATTTATGACTTCATGACATAAAAATACATTACTTCTGATGGTTATACATGAGACTTTATTTTTTTTCTAAAAATATTGAAGTAACTTGTAATAAATTCGTTTAATTGATTTCAGGAAAATATGTTAGTCAAATGAATTTTGAAAATAATTGAAGCATTTAGCTTTTCAGATAAAAATTGAATAGGAGGAATTATTTTTTATTATTCTTCCTTTTTGATGCTATCAAGACAAAAAGTCTATGAGCTGTTTAGGCATCTTCAATGAGCTCTATCTTTACAAGTGCAAACAACTCAAAATAGATTTGAAAGATACAAAAAAAATAGGAAAACGATTTTTTGGGGCCAAAATATAAATTATTTCAAATAATAAAAATAACTAAAAATGTTTATGCTGGCCCCCCTGCACCAATGTAGATTCCTAAATACATTACCCTTTATCCAGTCTATTTTTTTATTTTGTCTGCCTGTTGACAAGCTATCAGCTGTATTGCCTTTTATGTAGATGCCAAAAACAAAACAATATTGAATGGCTTCAAGCCTTCAATTAAATTAGCAGTTGAATCATGAAAATATTTACAAAATTACCAATACAGTATTTACAATGGTCAATTAAGAAGAAAATGACATAGATGCCCAAGAAAATGGTACCAAATGAGTGGTTGGAGCCGGTGAACAGAGTAGGTGACGTATTTATATCGCTTTCGGGTGCATTGCAGGTGGCTCTGCTTGGTTATCTTATATTTTTTGATGACAATGAGTCGCTGTATTGCGCTCTTATGAACTGGCCCTGGTCAGTGAAACAGAGCATCCTCCATGTCTATGCCTACTTGAACCTGGCATTAATGCTGCTTTTGTGCAGCCTAATATACGCGTGCCACTCAGATGCTATGGGCGAGTTTCTTGAACTGCATCCGATAATATGTGCGATAGGTATTAATGTGGGACTATTTGTATCGATGCTTTCCATGCACAATTTAGACTACCGTACGCAATACAAACCGAAAATGTTCTTCTTTGTAATGCATAGTATGCTGGCTGCACCATCGATATGCCGCCTTGGATCCGACGTCTGTTTGCAGTCTCTCGGTTACACAGTGCAGCTTCTCATCCTGGCCACAGGAGTCGCTCTCTTAGCCGATAAAAACTTTCACAAGCACCTCACCTACCCACTATCAAAACTAAACAGCATCATATTTGCAGCATCGATTTGCAGCTCAGTTCTTGGCAATCCTGCTAAAAACTTGCTAGAAATAACCATTTTTTGTATCAATATTCACGTAGGACTACCTTTTTTCTTATGGATGTACACAGTTAACACGCAGATGATGTTGTGCCATGCAAACGAAGAGCCCGAAAATTTTGATCCTGTCTATATAGCTTCGGTGATGCTCGTCAACCTTCTCAACATATATGTTCGCCTCACAACTATCACCGCACTGACTATGAATCTCAAGAAATTGAATCAACTTTGAACATAATAAATTAGTATGTACCGCACAAAATAGGATATTTCAAATAAATTACCATTCATGTATAATAATCGGACAAACTTAAAATATAAAATAAAAAATTGGATGGAAAGTTTTATTTTTGAGAAATTCTTATGATAAATGCAGTAATAATTTCTTATAGAAGTTATATAAGTTCACTAAATAAGAAATTGTGGAATAAAAACAAAATAATATGTCTTTCTTACTATAATATATATTTTATTATTCTATTCCAGTATAATATACGAAATATTATATTTTTATTTTAAAATGGAAGGAGCAATTATGTTTCACAATCTCCGAAAACATTATTAGGATAAAAGTAGCCTTCAACAAAATTCAACTTTGCAGAGGTATGTAATATACTGCAATTTAAAAACAAAATATAGTTCATGTTACTTTTATTTTACTAATTTTGTTAACTTATAGAATGAAGTACATTTTTTTAATTTCAGAAGCATAGCCATAGCCTATTTGAAATGGCCTGTATAGTCCGGGCGCAAATGTCATGAATAAGTCACTCCGTGATCATTTTTGTGTAACAGCCGTGGAAGATGTCTCAATTTCTTCGTTAGGCCTAGCATGATACGGATCGTGATGATGATAAGTCGAAATCACAGGCAAACACCTTGGAAACAAGATGTTCGCCAAAATTTTCAGGGTTTAGCTATATCGCTTGTACTGTATTTCAATGACCGTTCAAAATATTCTACCGTTTTTCTAGACGAAAATATTTTTAAATTCTTCCTCTACAATTTTATTTTTGTTTCATAAAATTTTCCTATAAAACGCATATTTTTTAGTTATAAACTTCAAAAACCAAAAAAAAATCGTTTTTTTCTAAATTTTTTTCAAATTTCATTCCATTATAACTTTTTTGTGCAAGAGATACAGAGAAATTTCAAATCTATGAAATATAGTGCGTTTTTTTAACTTTGAAACGATATATCTTCATGCGCTGTACGTCAAGAAATGAGTTCTCCAGCGCCATCCAAAGAAAACCCTGCACGGCTTTTGGTGCGTTTTTCCATATGCATGAGGTAACAATAGTCCGGGCGCAAATGTCATGAATAAGGCACTCCGTGGTCATTTCTGTGTAACAGCCGTGGAAGATGTCTCAATTTCTTCGTTAGGTCTAGCATAATAAGGATCGTAATGATGATAAGTCGAAATCACAGGCAAACACCTCGGAAACAAGAAGGCCGCCAAAATTTTCAGCGTTTTGCTATATCGCTTGTATTTCAATACAAGATATTCAACCGTTTTTCTAGAAAATATTTAAAAAACCTTCCTCTACAATTTTTGATTTATAAAATTATCCTCTAAAACGCATATTTTTCTAGTTATAACCTCCAAAAGCCCCAAAAAAAAGTTTTTTCATAATTTTTTTCAAATTTTATTCCATTATAACTTTTTTCGTGCAAGAGATACAGAGAAATTTTAAAACTATAAAATTTAGAGCGTGTTTTCAGCTTTGGAACGATATATCTTCATGCGCTGTATGTCAATAAATGAGTTCTCCAGCGCCCTTCAAAGAAAACCCTGCATGGTTTTTGGTGCGTTTTTCCTCACGCATGAGGTAACAAGCTAGAACTATAAAATCGTTTTTTTCATGACTACTTCAAGATAGAGACTTGCAAATGGTCTCAATCTCTTCGTTACAACAAGACGAATAAGAATATTGATGATGGAAACAACGAAAAAGTAGTTTTTTCTCTTTTTCCAAAGACGCTCCAGTCGAAGATGTTGGACTTACAGCCTTCAACTAGATGTCATTTTGAAGGTTTAGAAATATTCTACAACACTGCGCCAATGATATTGGTGTTTGTTCACTCTCAATATATTTACAGGGTGAAAAATAAAATTTTGTCCCTAAAAATATCTGATTTCAAGAGTTAGAAGTTATATTCACCATAGTAAAAGTTATTGGAAATAGATAAATCTTTCGGATATTGTAGTATGATTATTTTGGAGCTTCCAGATGGCTGAATTGATCCGATTTCCTCGACATTATTAGAATTACAGACGATTTCTTGAAAATCAAAATTTTTTTTGCCGCTATCTTGTTTTTTTATAATGACAAACATTTTTGAGATTGCCATCATGGATAATCTTTCTACACATTATTACAAATAGATTGATAACATTCCCAAGTCTGTACCTTCAAGGAGTCATGAGTTACACGGTTTTCTAATTGTTTGGATTGGCATTTGGTGGAAAAAGTGTGTTTTCCGCTGCAAACAGTACTTTTCTCTCTTTTTCCGATGACGCTCCAGCCGTGGAATATGGACTGACCGCCTCCAACCAAATGTCATTTGAAGCTTTGGAAATATACTAGAACACTGTACCAATAACTCTAGTGTATGTGTCTACTGCGAATACATTTACAGGGTGGAAAGTGAAATATTGTCCCCAAAAAAAGTATGTTTCAAGTTTTTATAGCAAAATGTACAAATTGTTGGCTCTTTAATGATCTCCGTCCTTAGCTGTTAATAGTTTTCTTATCAGTTTGGATTCATATCTGCAGTCTTTACGGCCAGACAGTTTGGTCATCTTGATAGGAGACATAAATATAAATATTCTTGACAATGATAATTTAAGTAATGAATATCTAGGTGTCATGCAGCTAAATGGATTCAAGTCATTTATAAATAAATCCACTCGAGCTCAAAACAATAGCAGCAGCTGCATTGATGACATATTTTTCAAAACAAGATCCGTTAAAGAGAGTGATAAATTTGCAACTATTATAAAATCTACTATCACTGACCACTACTGTACCTCATTTCATATGAATTGCCTTTCCAATTCTATTCAAAATCCACCTGTTAAAAATACCTTTATGAAAATAAACTACGAGACATTGAAGAATGACTTGGAGAGAGAAAATTGGAATTGTTTGATTGATTGAAAAAATCTTTATTCATAAACATGTAAAATACATATGAATAGTGTCACAGAATACTAAGGAATAAATAGCCTAAATACTAGTTACAAACAAATGTCATACACATAAAATATTATAAAAACTCCTGTAACGAATACAGGGATAATCTTACCAAATATTCCTTTAACTCAATACCAAACCTTTTAACATCTTCTAAACTTTTCAAATCGTTTGGCAATTTTGGAAAAAATTATCTTCCCCTAAAAACGGTTTTCCTCTCGAATAGGTATAATCTATGTCTTTCAACTATTCTGCCATAACGGGTAAAGTAGCCGTGAGTCTGGTTTCTTATTTCAGTATTGGTCTTTCTAAAAAACATGATGACATCATATATATACTGCCCATACACTGTCATAATCCCAAGCTGCGAGAAAAACAATCGTACTGAATCACATCTTTCAAGCTTAAGGATTATTCTGATAGCTCTCTTTTGCTGCTTGAGTATCTTGTCCAAATTCTTTTTGGTTGTACCGCCATAGATACAAAGTCCATACGCCAAATGTGAATGAATTACAGCATGGTATACCGACTTCAATGTCTGGACACCACAAACATTGGACATCTGCCTTAGAGCATAGAGACCTGTGGAAATCTTTTTCATAACATGGCAAACATGACTATCCCATGTAAGATTACAGTCCACTAATAATCCCAAAAACTTTGTACTCTCTTTTGTTGCTATAATTTCATTATTCAATGTCACCCTAGGATATAGATTTTGGTTCCTACTCTGCTTTGTCATAAATGGGATAACTATTGATTTACTTGAGTTCAAAATAAGATTATAGCAATTCAAATAATTATTAATAGAGGCTATTCCAATAGCAGATGAGATTTCTACATCCTGAACCGATCTACCAGAGAATATTATATTTGCATCATCGGCATATAGACAGACAGACGCTCTATCTTGGACCATCCTAGGCATACCTGTAACATAACACAGGAATAGTAAAGGACCTAAGATAGATCCTTGGGGAACTCCATACTTCAAGCTTCTTAGGTCGGAGCAATAGATTTTTTTATATTTATATCTTTGAGACTCTTCTAAATGCTCTATTTGAACGAACTGCTGTCTGCCTTTCAAGAAAGATGAAAACCAATTCAGCTCCTTACCATGCACTCCCATAGACTCTAATTTTTTCAACAGAGTATCGTGACACACACTGTCAAACGCACGACTTAAGTCTAAAAAGGCGCCGATAACCTTTTCCCCTTTGTCAATAGCATCAATCACAGTACTAATAAAATCTACTCCTGCAGTGATAGTAGATCTTCTAGAGCGGAAGCCATGCTGTTCTTTATCTAGTATATTATGTGTCTCTAGATAATCCATCAGCTGAATATATACAACACGCTCATATATTTTCGAAAACACAGATAATAGTGCCACTGGCCTGTAACAATTACCTTTCACATTACCTTTTTTAAAAATTGGTATAACTTTGGCTGTCTTCAAATTGTTGGGAAATTGGCCTGAAATTAGAGAGGAGTTTATTATATGTAATAATGGCTTAATTATAGCTGGCAGAATCTGTTTTACTACTGTAATTGGTATGTCATCCGGTCCAGTCGAGAGTTTATTTTCAAAATTTATAACAATTTCCTGCAACTCAGATTCTAAAATTGTTTTAAATTTGAATTTCGGAGATGGCTGGCAATTTTGAATGTTTGGTAAATATACAGGTTCATCATTATTTTCAGGAATATTTGGTATCACAAAATTGTCCACTGCTGTAGCAAAAAAGTCATTAAATATATTGCTTACTCTATTAGGATCAGTTGTATTCGTTTCATTACTTATTATACTTATATTTGAATGATTACAAATTTTTTGTTTTCCTATCTCATCTTTTATAATTTTCCAGGCTACTCGATTCTTATTTTTTGCATCAAAAATTTTCTTGTCAAAATATTTTTGCTTATCTTTTTGCATAATGAGTTTCAAAGCTTTCCTTTTGGATTTAAGTTGAAATTTCACATCCTCTGATTTATACTGTTTGAATATGTTTTCCAACTCTAACAGCTCCTTCTTTTTATAAACTGCCACAGCACTAGACAATTTTTTACTACTGTACTCTTTTTCATTTCTGAATAGTTTTGGAAAGTTTATGTTAAAGTAATAAGAGAAAAGCGACATGAAAGTATCAAATTTTTCAGTAACTGGAGATTGAAAAACTTCTATCCAGTACAAAAATAACAGCTGTTTGTAGAACATGTCTACATAACATTCACTAAGATTCCGACGCAGTTTCCTAATTGGTTTACATAAAAAACTATTCACATTCAGGATTTCGAGAAGTTGGGCGTCGTGATCTGATATATGGGTAATTATACCAGATATCGTTAAACTATCGTCATTAATGTTTGTGATAAAGTTATCAATCGCTGTTTCGGAGGTAGCAGTAATTCTAGTAGCAAAATCAACCTTGTATTTCATATTAAACATTCTTACAACGTTCATGAACTTATTGTAAACATTATCTCTCTCTAAAACATTAATATTTATGTCTCCTGCTAAAACAACATATTTATATTTCTTACATAAAATGTCAAGTAAGATCTCTAGCTTTTCTAGAAACGGTTCAAGATAACAATGCTGAGGCGTTCTATATAAGCATGCCAGTACAAATGTGATATTGTTTAGTGAAAATTCCGAAACGCAACATTCAAATTCTTTTTCAGTTGTGATAGATGCAATTGCAGGTAAGTTTACAGGTTTACATTTGGAAACAATATTATTATGCACTAAGATCATAACCCCGCCTCCTATACTATTGATTCTAGAAAATTAAGAGCTTAAGCAATAATTAGGTAAATTCAGCATTTCTGTTTCTGCTTCCGACATTTTGTGTTCTGATAGGGCTAGTATCTCAGGTTTTATCTCTTCTAAATTTATTCCCAACGAATCAAAAAATATGATACATGTTTAAATATGATACACTCAAGGCATTGATAAATTGGAAGACGTTTTTATTGACAAATTAACCTATTACATAGATAGACACACTGATATCATACACATATCACATAAGAAAGGGCCATTAAAAAATGGATTACACAGAGTATGGTGAGTACAATGCACAAAAGAGAAAGAATGGCCCAAAAACTGAAAAAGCAGCCTTTCAATACAGTTCTGAAAAATCATTATAAAAATTACATAAACACCTTAAATAACATTGTTAGAAATGCAAAAATTGAATATTTTAATAATAAGTTTGAATCGAACAAAGGTAATACAAGAAAGACATGAGGAAATATTAGAGAAATAGAAAAAAACTCAAAGATAGAACCAAAAATAGATGCTGAAATATTTAATTATTATTTTGTAAATGTTAGAAAAAGATATGCAGAAGCACTACATAACAATTGAAATACATCTCCCTACGATCATTATCCATACCTCCTATAAATAGTCTCTATCTACATCCAACAAATGCTGTTGAAATTTCACTCACTATAAATTCCCTAAAAAATTATGCTTCACCTGGAGAGGAAAAATTCACAGGTCCCTGCCTGAAACAGATTACTGGCCCTATATTGCTGGCCCACTTGAAATAATAATAAATAGATGCTTTAGTGAGGGTTACTTTCCAAAACGTTTTAAAATAGCCAAAATGATATTAATCCATAAAGTAGGCGATAAGAAAAATCCAGCAAATTATAGACAAATTAGTCTACTTGGCAATTTTGCTAAAATAATAGAAAGACTGATTAAAAAAAGAATGGTTGACTTCCTAAATAGAAATAATTTAATTGCAAAAAATAAGTATGGTTTCCAATGTGGTAAATCAACCAAGGATGCTGTTATGGTATTGATTGATCCAGTTAACAGGAATTTCAATAAGAATGTTAAAACACTGTCTGTTTTCCTAGACTTGGCGAAAGCTTTTGATACCATACCCCATTCGACATTGATAGATAAGCTGAATGGATGTGGTATCCATGGAGTGGCAAAAAGTTGATTACCAGCTATCTGCTGGATAGATCGCAAACTATGACCTTGAACAATAAAACTGATACAAGAATTTTAATAAGTTTTGGTCTTCCTCAAGGAACAGCCTTATCACCAATATTATTCTTGATTTATTTGAATGATCTTCTCAAATTAAATATCCCGAATTCCGCCAAGATATCTTTTGCTGATGATACAGTATTGTTATTTACTGGATCATCATGGAGAGAGGCATATGGAAACACAAATGAAGGATTAAGCATTGCTGAGCAATGGTTTGACGAGCATAATCTCACATTAAATTCAAATAAGACCAAATTTATTGCTTTTACTCCAACAAAGACTGGTGAACCACCTACTGAATTAGATATAAAAATCCACAACCATGGCTCTCATATCGTCTCTAGACCCAATATTAATTTTATCTGTGGAACAATCGAAAAAGTCAATTCCCTAAAATATCTTGGAATAATAGTTGACAGTCACTTAAAATGGAACTTTCATGTATAACACATAGTATCTAAATTAAAATACCTAATATACATTTTCTATAAAATTGATACTCTAAAGGATATCAACATCATAAGAACTATATATCATGCATACGCTCACTCCTTGTTTCAATATGGAAATATAGAATTATGGGGGGAGCACCTTTGACACGAACTTTAATAGAATATTTACCCTGCAAAAGCATTTAATTAGAGCCGCTCTAAGACGGCCTAGACCAGGGATGCGCAACCCGCAGCCCACAACGTAGTTTTATGCGGCCCGCATAGAACGATAAGAAAGAAAAATCAAGGACAGAAATCAAGAAAGAAGAAGTGCATTACATGAAAAGAAAGACAAATTAAAGATAGTGTAAATAAAAATTTTCAAATATCCCGCATTATATTGAATATGTGATACCAAATAGAAACAAATGACTTCCAACGCTCTCCAACGGCTACTAGTGAAATTAGCAGGCCAAGTGTATTTCGTTAAACCGATCGATATCAAATATTGATACATGAGAAAAACACATATTCGGTCTGCTCTCCATTCTTAGGTTATGTATGGTACAATTAGACTGGAAAGAACTTGAACTTGATATACCGTATGAGTCTCTTTAGTTTGTGTTTTATACTTGAAATAAGTGAATAAGTGAAATACATGAATAAGTTTGAACTTCTTCAAGAAGTGAGTACTGTACTTTTTCTAACCCACAACAGTAGGCCTACTTTACTATTGAGTTTAAAAATGGATAGTGCACCTGTATGTAAAAGAAATCGTGTGATTGGTGATGAAAAAAGATTGTTTAGTGAAGTGTGGACTTCAAAGTATTTTTTTTATTTTAGTCACTGAGAAACCAGTGTGTTTAATTTGAAATGAGAGCATATCAGTGTTGAAGGAGTATAGTTTGAAGCAGCATTATGAATCCAAGCATAGGGAAAAATTTGATTCTTTGCAGGGAATTCTAAGAAAAGAAAAAATTGAAGTACTAAAGAAGCAATTACATCGCCAGCAATACTCATTTGTTCATAAGTCTGCTGAAAATGATACTATTGTTAAAGCAAGCTACATTATAGCAGAAAAGATTGCCAAAAAGTCAAAGCCGTTCTCCAATGGTGCATTTGTCAAAGAATGCCTTGAGGCTGCCACGGAAATTCTTTGCCCTGCACAGAAAAATTTGTTTACGAATGTCAGCCTGTCAAGAGACACTGTAGTTAGAAGAATTGATGACATGGCTAAGGATTTGCAGAGCACATTAAAAGAAAAAGCTTCACATTTTGTTTCTTTTGCAATTGCTATTGACGAAAGCACAGACATCACTGACACTGCACAGCTGGCTGTTTTCATTCGAGGAATTGACGAGAATTTCGAAATAACTGAGGAGTTGTTATCACTTGAGGCTATGAAGGGTACAACAAAAGGGGTGGACATTTACAACAAAGTTAAGGGAGTGTTAGATCGGTTTAACCTGAAAATTGAAAACAGAAAATTGAGGAATTAGTTGGTGAAGATGAACAAGAGGAAGAGGGAGAAGATTTGAGAAAAAGTTCTGCTGCCAGTAAGCCCACCTTGGATAAAGACAACCTGAAAGAGGGTAATTTTGTAATAGTGAAATATAATGAGGGTTTCTATCCAGGTATGATTTCAAAGATGCCAAGTGAAGACGAGGATGGACCAACCGTGGACTGCATGCAGAAGAAGAAAAAATCGTGGGGCTGGCCCAAAAAAAAGACATTTTAATGTATCATTGGTGTGATGTAGTTCAACAAATTAAACCTCCAAAAGTGGTCAACAAGAGGGGGCAATTTTCTGTCCCTGAACTTTTAGACTTTTAGCCATGGGAAACTTTATAAACATCTCAAGTGTGATTTTGGTTTCTTAATAGGCCTACTATATTTTTTATGTTATTATTTCAACTTTACCACATTACCATTGGGGTTACAATAGCCCAGCAGAAAAACTACATGCAATTCTAGTATAAATGTAATACTGGGCCAATGTTCCCCCAATGGCGGGTAACATTGGTCCACTGTTAATAAAATATTCTAACTATTAAATAATTTTGAAAAATGTAATTAACAACATGTCAACTTGATCTTTGACTCATTGAGAAACATAATAAATTATATAAAAAATTATTTCTTTTCTGATTCATTCTTTAATAGTGTTAAATAGTTTAAATGTCCAAGAAAGTGGGCCAAAGTAACCCCAGTCTACGGTACAGCTCGAGGACTTTCTAGACTGCGGCATCCTTTCTCTTTCTCTCTCTTAACTTTCCCTATTCTAAAATCCTTCTAGATCTCAGGTACAGCTTGAGGACTTACTCGCCGAAGTTTCTAGACTGTGACATCCTTTCTTTTTCTCTCTCTTAACTTTCCCTATTCTAAAATCCTTCTAGCTCTCAGGTACAGCTTGAGGACTTCCTCTCCGAAGTTTCTAGACTGTGGCATCCTTTCTCTTTCTTTCTCTTCACTTTCCCTATTCTAAAATCCTTCCTGCTCTCAGGTGCAACTTGAGAACGTCCTTGTCGAAGTCACAGACTGCAATGCTTCCTGCTCTCAGGTACAGCTTGAGAACGTCCTTGTCGAAGTCACAGACTGCAACACTTCCTGCTCTCAGCTACAGCTTGAGAACATCCTTGTCGAAGTTACAGACTGCGACACTTCTAGCTCTCAGGTGCAGCTTGAGAATATCCTTGTCGAAGTCCCCAGACTGCGACATCCTTTCTCTTTCTTTCTCTTCACTTTCCCTATTCTAAAATTGAAGTACTAAAGAAGCAATTACATCGCCAGCAATACTCATTTGTTCATAAGTCTGCTGAAAATGATACTATTGTTAAAGCAAGCTACATTATAGCAGAAAAGATTGCCAAAAAGTCAAAGCCGTTCTCCAATGGTGCATTTGTCAAAGAATGCCTTGAGGCTGCCACGGAAATTCTTTGCCCTGCACAGAAAAATTTGTTTACGAATGTCAGCCTGTCAAGAGACACTGTAGTTAGAAGAATTGATGACATGGCTAAGGATTTGCAGAGCACATTAAAAGAAAAAGCTTCACATTTTGTTTCTTTTGCAATTGCTATTGACGAAAGCACAGACATCACTGACACTGCACAGCTGGCTGTTTTCATTCGAGGAATTGACGAGAATTTCGAAATAACTGAGGAGTTGTTATCACTTGAGGCTATGAAGGGTACAACAAAAGGGGTGGACATTTACAACAAAGTTAAGGGAGTGTTAGATCGGTTTAACCTGAAAATTGAAAACAGAAAATTGAGGAATTAGTTGGTGAAGATGAACAAGAGGAAGAGGGAGAAGATTTGAGAAAAAGTTCTGCTGCCAGTAAGCCCACCTTGGATAAAGACAACCTCAAAGAGGGTAATTTTGTAATAGTCAAATATAATGAGGGTTTCTATCCAGGTATGATTTCAAAGATGCCAAGTGAAGACGAGGATGGACCAACCGTGGACTGCATGCAGAAGAAGAAAAAATCGTGGGGCTGGCCCAAAAAAAAGACATTTTAATGTATCATTGGTGTGATGTAGTTCAACAAATTAAACCTCCAAAAGTGGTCAACAAGAGGGGGCAATTTTCTGTCCCTGAACTTTTAGACTTTTAGCCATGGGAAACTTTTTTAAACATCTCAAGTGTGATTTTGGTTTCTTAATAGGCCTACTATATTTTTTATGTTATTATTTCAACTTTACCACATTACCATTGGGGTTACAATAGCCCAGCAGAAAAACTACATGCAATTCTAGTATAAATGTAATACTGGGCCAATGTTCCCCCAATGGCGGGTAACATTGGTCCACTGTTAATAAAATATTCTAACTATTAAATAATTTTGAAAAATGTAATTAACAACATGTCAACTTGATCTTTGACTCATTGAGAAACATAATAAATTATATAAAAAATTATTTCTTTTCTGATTCATTCTTTAATAGTGTTAAATAGTTTAAATGTCCAAGAAAGTGGGCCAAAGTAACCCCAGTCTACGGTACAGCTCGAGGACTTTCTAGACTGCGGCATCCTTTCTCTTTCTCTCTCTTAACTTTCCCTATTCTAAAATCCTTCTAGATCTCAGGTACAGCTTGAGGACTTACTCGCCGAAGTTTCTAGACTGTGACATCCTTTCTTTTTCTCTCTCTTAACTTTCCCTATTCTAAAATCCTTCTAGCTCTCAGGTACAGCTTGAGGACTTCCTCGCCGAAGTTTCTAGACTGTGGCATCCTTTCTCTTTCTTTCTCTTCACTTTCCCTATTCTAAAATCCTTCCTGCTCTCAGGTGCAGCTTGAGAACGTCCTTGTCGAAGTCACAGACTGCAACGCTTCCTGCTCTCAGGTACAGCTTGAGAACGTCCTTGTCGAAGTCACAGACTGCAACACTTCCTGCTCTCAGCTACAGCTTGAGAACATCCTTGTCGAAGTTACAGACTGCGACACTTCTAGCTCTCAGGTGCAGCTTGAGAATATCCTTGTCAAAGTCCCCAGACTGCGACATCCTTTCTCTTTCTTTCTCTTCACTTTCCCTATTCTAAAATCCTTCCTGCTCTCAGGTACAGCTTGAGGACTTCCACGCTGAAGTTTCTAGACTGCAGCATCCTTTGTCTTTCTCTCACTTAACTTTCCCTATTCTAAAATCCTTCTAGCTCTCAGGTACAGCTTGAGGAATTCCTTGCCAAAGTTTCTAGACTGCGGCATCCTCTCTCTTCCTTTCTCTTAATTTTTTCTACCCTTTTCAGCACGAAATCTCAGTTCCAGACTAGAGATTGTTCCCGTTGTAGTCCTCAGACCAGCAAGAGGTGTTGGAAACCTTGTGTAGAGCAGGATCACAGTCACAGATTAGAGATCAACTCAGTTGCGGTCCTCAGACCAGCGAGAAGCTTAGGAGGATCCTTGTAAACCCTTCCCTATCCTCTTATAATAGTCAACATACTGACTATTAATTTAGAAGCGTTTCGGACGATTGAGAGTGATTCCCATACCCTTAAGGGCAGTCACAGATTAGCCCTTAATAACCGACACACAGTCACCAGATTAGCGCTGAAATCCTCTTTAGCAGTTTCAGAATTGCTGAAAATCCTTTTGCAGCTGCAGGTTCGCGATTCAGAAATCCAACACCCAAAACCTTATCCTCTAAACTTTAATTATCATGAAATTGAAATAGATATACTGTGTTTAGCTAGCAGATTCAGCTTGCTGAGAAGTATATTGCGATTCACAGACTGTGAGTTATCAAACAAACCCCCATTAGTTACAGGGATGAACAATTCTATTAACAAATCTCCATTCACCAGGCCCGATAAAATAGTCTCTATACCTCTTACTTGGTGTACTATATCCTGTACCTTATACCACTTACGCCTCTCCAATCATATTAAACTAATACCGGGTGCGCAGGTTCAGTCTGCACACTGACAGCTTGCAGTCACAAATTGCAAAAACCTTAACAAAATTCCATATCATTCCTTGTTGGACTCCACCCTGAATTCCTCCACCTACAACCTTTATTCCGGGTTTGCAGGTACAGCTTTGCTCGCCATCAATTCGCAGTTGGTTCAGATTGTGTACTACCTTTACAAATATAATTATTTGTGGAGATCTGATATCCGGATCTGTATCCTTGGTTAAGGTTACCTCAATTCTCCCTTACACCCAACCTGAATTCCAAGAGCTGAGGGCCGAATCGGCCAGCAACGGCTCGGTCACACACTCTTGCCTTCAAGCTAAATACCTCCCGACAAAGACAGAGTGTAAAGAATCAGGATAGGGGGAGAAGTGTAGGTCCGGTATCTCCACCAGTCAGTACAGTCACTGACCCCTACCCATACCCGGCTGTAGCTAGTCTGCGGCGCGTGTAGCAATACTTCTCAATACAGCTGTGCCTAGTTGAAAGTTGTGTGTATATTTTTGGCTTCAAAATTTTCTGAAATAACTCAATTTATTCAAAGTGCGGTGATATTAAGTGCAAAATTTGACTATAATTTGGTATTTTAATCATTCTAAATTCAAAATTTCTAGCTAATATATATTCTTGGACAGAACTTTGAACTTTAAATTTCCTCAGTAAGAACATATTAACCTATTTTTTCGGACACTTCATTATTTATCAAAATTTGGGAACAGAATAGTTTTGGGCTATGCCTGTTGTTCTATCCCGATCATATTCATATGATTTGTAATTATATCAACGAATAAATAAATAAATATTATTAGGAAACCTAGAGGGTGGAATAGGACATCCTTATAATGAAGTAGATGATACTGATGATGGAGTAGATGATACTGACAATGATAAAGACTATTGTACCGAAAGTGAAACCAGTTCCAGTGATGAAGAAGAAATTCAAACAGAAATCGCAAATCCGGCAAGTGAACTGCTGCAACAGAAGTGGATGATGAACTTAGTCAACATAATAGGATAGAACAGAATGGAGAAGAAAATAATATCCCACAGATCGTCGAAAAGGAACCAAAGAAGGGTAAGAAGAGAAAATCAAACAAAAACGAGTGGAAAAAGAATGTAGCTAAACGTCTTCGAAATCTAGGTCAAACCTATACTAGAAGCAAGCGAGTTTATGAGAGAAAGGTATTAGGGAAAACCTGCAATGAGAAATGTCGACTGAAGTGCAGTACAAAATTTACAGAAGATGAGCGACAGAAAATTCTTGATGAGTATTGGGCAATGGGAGACAATGAAAAGCAGCGTAGTTTTATTTTGAAGTGCATGCAGACTGTGACTCCACGATATTGCTATAAGAGAGAAGAGAGCCACAGGAAAGATAACAATGCATTTTATTCTCTTTTAAAGGATCAAAGAGTGCGAGTTTGTAAATGTTTCTTCATGTCCACTCAAGCCTCTATCAGTTCAGACCTGCATGGAAAACATGACGAACATAGAAAACTCCCAGAATCCATAACGATTGGCATTAAGTTGAATAACGCATAAATACTTTATCACATGCCATAGCCAAAATGAAGGTGACAACGTACACTCTGTGATTGAAAAGCAAATAAAATTAGCTCTGGAATCAGGGCCGATATTCACTCCAGAACAATATACATCCTTGATTAAGACGGCTAGGAAACATGGACCACCCTACAAAGTGCATGAACTTACTCATGATAACTTCTATGATTTCAAAGAATTTCTAACTCATCTTGGACAGAACTTCAAATATAATGAAGAAGCATCCCCACTCCTGTTCAATGAAATCAAGATTATCATAGTAAAAAAGGAAACCCCTTGTGTATTTTTATAAGCTTTTTTTTTAGCGACAAAGAATATGGACAAATGGATTTCAATCATAACATTCAGTCAGAATCAAGACCAGGACAAGTTCACGAATTGGCCAAGAGACCGCTGCTGTGACTGTAAACAGCATAGCCAGTCTGAAATTGAAGAAGGCATACAAGACAAAGTTGAAAATCAGTGACAAGAAAAAGAAAGCTTTGATGGACCTTGTGAAAAAACAAACAATTCCCAAATTCTACTCTTTATGAAAATCTGTAGAACTATGATTTTTTAACTTGACAAACCATACCTCACCTATATCAGTGATAAGTTTTGTTATTGAGGTTGGATTTTTGTGTTTCTGTTAGTGCTAAACCGTATTTTAGATTGTAAAACTTTGTTTTCTGGATATTTTAATTATTTTTGGTTTTCATTTTTTTATTACATATGCTTACTTTGAAGAACCTTTTTCAGTTCAATGATGCTCTTGTAATGCAGACATGACCTTGTTATCAAGGTTATTTGCATGCAGTGTTTTATTTTGTACAATGTATTTTCCAATTTCTATGATAATTTATGTATATTTCAATTATTTAAAATATTTTCTAGTGATACAGTATTTTGTATTTTTGCGAAATAAAGTTTCTTTCTTTCTTTATTTCTACATTGTCAAAAGTAAAGTCACTCCTTGAACATTTCAAAAGAAGCAGCACTGACTTGTCAAAGCTTCAAGAAATACAAGAGCAAATGAGGATTCCAAAGAAAAAGTTGAAGCAAAACGTGCCCATAAGGTGGAACTCCACCTTTGATATGCTGGTTAGAGTACATAAGAATAAGGAGCCAATCTTGTCTGCTACAGCAATTTTACAGTTTGGAGAAAATTTTTATATTTCTAGGGAAGAATGGACTGCTATACACCAGGCTATAAGGGTATTCTCTGTATTTAATGTTGTAAATAATGAAATATCTGGAGAGAAAATGGTCACTCTCTCGAAGACAATCATACTGGCAAGGGACATGGTGAAGCATGTCAACAAATGCCTTCTCGATACAGAGCTATGTGAGAACGTCCGAGAGATGTGCAGCACCTTGAAAGATGAACTGTCAACAGGATTCAACAAACTCGAGGGTTATGATCTATTCAGCCAAGCACTGTTATTAGGTCCTAGGTGAGATAACTAGTAACGACAACAACCGCAGCAAGTTACTAGAGGTGGTCAAGAACAACATTATGAGTTTTTCAAACAAAAAAAGAATCAATCTCCTCTAGGGACTTACATCAAGTATGTGAAACCATTGTCTATGCAAAAAGCGAAGAACATTGCAAAACAACTACTAAAAATGATTGTTATGGAATACCATCCATTCTCCATATAGTTGGAGACTCCTAGTTCAAAAATCTAATCAAGGAGCTATGCCCTGGGTACTCACTACCTACCTACTAGAAAAACTATCACCTATAGTCGGTTATGATTAATTTACTAGGGATCTGCAGTGGAAGAACTGAAGCGGGAATTAAGTCCTGCAAACGAGTTCTGTGACTCTTACTACTGATTGTTGGACATCCTGTAATAATGAGAGTTTCATTGCTATCATGGCTCATTATATCGATGAAAAATTTGAAATGCATTTAAAGTTGCTGGAATGCAAGTCATTTATTGGTTCTCACACATCTGCTGCAGCTCTTCAATCTACTGCACAAAATTGGGGGCTGACAAACTATGTCACAGCTATAACCACAGACAATGCTAGCAACATAGTATTAGCCGTGAAAAGTACAACATTGAGACATGTTAGGTGTTTTGTGCATTCCGTGAACTTGGTGCACAGAAAAGTTTGAAACAACTTAATTCTACATAAATTTATCCCTAACCTATCCTAACTTAGTCCCAGCAAAGAAGTAACATGTTTCTGTCCAAAACATTTGGAGTAGTATTTGGAAGAGTAAAATATAACAATTGAAATTTTAACGAATATTGCTGATTAGTTCATACATTTCATTGAAATGACTAAGTTCCATGAATATTATGTTTAATAAGATTTCCAAAATATTACCTAAAATCAAATATAAGCCATATACACTGATAATTTATCAAAATATTCTACTTGAATAACATAATGATGTAATTCAATCTATAATTCAAAGCCAGAATCCAGAATTATTCAAGAGTCCAGCAAATATGATGGATTCCATGTTCAGGGTTTGTATAATAAGTAACTGGACTGAACTCAGAAAATTTTTTATTGGCAAAATATGCACAATTTCTCTTCAGAAATCTTCAAAGTGATCCCCATTGATGTTGATAACACATTGAAACATGATTCTCCAATCCCTGATCGCTCCCTGGAAATCGGCAACCTCTGTAATGTCTTGAGCCCTTATCAAAGCACTTTGATCATTTTCCAGAGTCCCGAACCACATCCCTTTGAGTTGCCTCTTGATATTGGGGAACAAAAAGGAGTCCAGTGGTGTCATATCCGGGCTGTAAGGAGGACGTGGCAACATCACCCTCGCCTGTTAACTGCTCGGTGATGAGCAGGCAGGTGTGTGATGGAGTATTGTCATGATGGAAGATCCATGAATCGGCAATCCCCAGATGGACTCCATGAACCCGGGTGGTTAATCAATGGAGCACCTTTCTGTAGTACTGGCCGTTCACAAAGAGCTTGTGCCACTCGTTCAAGCTGTAATCCGCCCAGGAGAATTACAACTGATAACTGCCCAGGTTCATTGAGTCCGTTCGGGGATCGCTGATTTGTGGATCCTCCATTCCGACAATGCTGTGTCGCACACTTGCCAGTTTGTCACTGAGCAAATGGCCAAACAGTCGAGGGTAATGTTACCACATCCTCCTAACAGCCCGGATATGGCCCCACCAGACTTCTTTTTGTTCCCCAAAATCAAGAGACAACTTAAGGGGACGTGGTTCAGGACTCTGGAAAACTTTCAATGTGCTACAACGAGGGCTCAAGACAGCATAGAGGTTGCCTACATCCAGGGAGCATTAGGGATTGGGAAATTCATATCAGTGTGTTATCGACTCCAATGGGGACAACATTGAAGATTTCAGAAGAAAAATTATACATATTTTGCCAATAGAAAAATATCCTGAGGTCAGTCCAATTACTTATTATACAGAACCTGTTTGTTGTTTGTGTCGATTTCACATGCATATATTTACATGAATGTCATATTATGAAAACCACTGGATTTTTGACCTGACAAACCATACCTCACCTATATCAGTGATAAGTTTTGTTATTGAGGTTGGATTTTTGTGTTTCTGTTAGTGCTAAACCGTATTTTAGATTGTAAAACTTTGTTTTCTGGATATTTTTATTATTTTTGGTTTTCATTTTTTTATTACATATGCTTACTTTGAAGAACCTTTTTCAGTTCAATGATGCTCTTGTAATGCAGACATGACCTTGTTATCAAGGTTATTTGCATGCAGTGTTTTATTTTGTACAATGTATTTTCCAATTTCTATGATAATTTATGTATATTTCAATTATTTAAAATATTTTCTAGTGATACAGTATTTTGTATTTTTGCGAAATAAAGTTTCTTTCTTTCTTTATTTCTACATTGTCAAAAGTAAAGTCACTCCTTGAACATTTCAAAAGAAGCAGCACTGACTTGTCAAAGCTTCAAGAAATACAAGAGCAAATGAGGATTCCAAAGAAAAAGTTGAAGCAAAACGTGCCCATAAGGTGGAACTCCACCTTTGATATGCTGGTTAGAGTACATAAGAATAAGGAGCCAATCTTGTCTGCTACAGCAATTTTACAGTTTGGAGAAAATTTTTATATTTCTAGGGAAGAATGGACTGCTATACACCAGGCTATAAGGGTATTCTCTGTATTTAATGTTGTAAATAATGAAATATCTGGAGAGAAAATGGTCACTCTCTCGAAGACAATCATACTGGCAAGGGACATGGTGAAGCATGTCAACAAATGCCTTCTCGATACAGAGCTATGTGAGAACGTCCGAGAGATGTGCAGCACCTTGAAAGATGAACTGTCAACAGGATTCAACAAACTCGAGGGTTATGATCTATTCAGCCAAGCACTGTTATTAGGTCCTAGGTGAGATAACTAGTAACGACAACAACCGCAGCAAGTTACTAGAGGTGGTCAAGAACAACATTATGAGTTTTTCAAACAAAAAAAGAATCAATCTCCTCTAGGGACTTACATCAAGTATGTGAAACCATTGTCTATGCAAAAAGCGAAGAACATTGCAAAACAACTACTAAAAATGATTGTTATGGAATACCATCCATTCTCCATATAGTTGGAGACTCCTAGTTCAAAAATCTAATCAAGGAGCTATGCCCTGGGTACTCACTACCTACCTACTAGAAAAACTATCACCTATATCAGTGATAAGTTTTTGTTATTGAGATTAGATTTTTGTGTTTCTGTTAGTGCTAAACCAGATTTTAGATTGTAAAACTTCACACTAATCCATTATCACTTAAAATGTAAAAGAAAAGTCTCTGCCAGTCTGTTTTTACATTTTAAAACAAGAAATTATTATTGTTTTTGTGATTTTATTAAACTGTATTTTCTACATACATTTCTTCCAACTTTCAATTATTTTTAATCCCCAAAAATTATTTTTCTTGAACCCAGAAACATTTTTTTCTATTAATTTTTCTCTGCCAACATTGCTAACCTTACTTCCCTACTACAGGTGTTTTGGTCTGCTTAAACAGTTCACAGCTGGCAAATGTTTACAATTTTTGTCTGTTATCATAAATCATGAAATAATAGCAGTTATAATGGTAGAAAGTGATAGATTGGGAAAAAGTGTTCTAAATATAGTAAACTCATGTCCTTTTGCGGGATTAAATGATGAGTTGCAAGGCGTTTTCAATGAGTATTTTGACAGAAAATCTGAATCCTCTAATAGTGAAAGCAGCAGCGATGAAGACCAAGAAGATGCAGGTATTGTAGAACTTGATTCAATACCTTTGTTTGATGAGACATTTGCTGTGAGTATTATTATTACTATAGATTATAAACTATTAGATATTTCCTATTATATTCACTACTGAATAAATAAATTCTACTGTCAGGACTGGTTATGATAGTTGAATATTCTTTTACCATACCGTCTGTCAAAAGCATTAAACTGGGCATTAAGTATTGTCGATTTGATTCGTCAATCTAATGACCTTGTTTGTTTTTTAGGGAGAGCTAACCACCAGAACAGTGGAGAACATAGAAATAATCTTGGGCACTGAAACACCTGGAACAACATTGGATGATAATGATGCTACAGGGAGTATTATAGAAGCCATTGAAGATGTTCAATTATGTGAAAGTGAAGCCCCTACCACTGATGATATTTGCAAAATTCTAGAAGGTTGTGGATGTAAATATGGACCAGGGGAACTCAGTGTTGTTTTATGTTTAGTAAAGAACAATATTTAATATTTAGAGAGGAAAGTGCCAATTTAGATTATTATGAAGATCATGTAAATAAATTAGATTTAGTTGTTTTAGCCCAATTATGTGCTTTTTGTCAGACGGACAGTAAAACTCAATGTTCTCATAAAATAAATGTTGACCATAAGTTTTCACGGACATCATTTATGATCAATGGGAAAAATGTTTGTGAGAAAGTTTATCTCTTTTCCCATGGTTTCTCAAGAGAAAGATTTAAAAGATTGAAAAAAATTTTCCTTAATGAAGGAGTAGTTGCTAAAGTACATGGCAATACAGGTTGCAGCCCAAAGAGTCATTCCTTGGGCTATGAGGCAATAAATAAGGTGGTCACCTTCATAAGAAATTATGCATTTCAAAATGCAGTTTTCCTACCTGGGCATCAGTCCATTCAGTACAAAGGTGCTGCTGTGAAATTACTGCCAACATCTGACAGCAAAATTTCCATTTATTTAAAATACAAAGCGTGTTGTGAGGCAGATGGGGCTAGTGTCATATCTGACAGATCATTTCAGAGGATGTGGTTGCATTTCTGTCCGGAAATTATCATTCAGAAGCCAAAAAATGATATGTGTAAAAAATGTCAAACCAACTACACTGTTAAATCTCACTTACCTTATTTCACTTTTTAGGTTACCTATTTATTTTGTTTTTATGTTAATAGACGATGTTGTTTTTCTATCAGCTGTCATTTTGTTTTAATGTCTGCAACTCACTGCCTTTTGTATCACAGTTTAGAATTCATGACCACTTGTAGTTTCATTTTTGTCTCAATTTTGTCTTTTAGATATTCTTATAGATAAATAATCTATATTCACTTTTGTAATCATTTTCAAATAGATTTTTTCTCATTATATTAGTGTGATTGTTCAGTTATGTGTTGACAGTATTTTGAATCATGTAGTCATTTCCTTTCTTGTTGCTTTTTTGGTTCCAAGCCTAAACTGTACTTCATTCTTCTGGCTTGTTTCTGTCTCTTGTGCATCAACTTTTCGAAGTCCCAAATGTTTCTTCAAAACTTCAAGTATTTCTATGAAGTATGGTCACTGTTAGCATTGATTTCGACAGATCAATCTGTGCTATACATCTCGCCGTTCACCGCTTCAAAATTGATTCATTAGTATTTGATTTATCTTCATTCCAAGTTTTCATGTGCATCACAACCTTGCAGTGTACATGAAACTTTTCTTCAGTGTTGAAACCTCTTCATTCATTCAGTGTTCAATCCAAATTCAACTTATGTTTTGGATCTCGCATCTAGCTCGCAATTTTGGATTTTTTGCAATGCTACTCAATGAAGAATCGATTTCTTCTTTCACATCGTCTTGTATCTGGTAACGCTACTACCGTACGTTCGGATTCAATCTCGCCATTGCCTTTGGAGAGTCCTTGTCGGAGTTTCATCAGTTTCTTATAACAGTGAGGGGTTCACTGTTGTCAGCCTAGAGTCGTCCTGGATTCCTGCTGGTCTCCAGAATCTTGGTTTGAGGTTCTCATCCTGATCCGCACCACCTGCATGGACATGCTGGTGCTCGTCTCCACCTGCTGTTGCTTCAAACTTTCTGAGCTAAGTCCTATATTTAACATTATTGATATTTTCACATCATTTCAACTGTAGCAAAATATCCACTTTGGTTATAGATCTTGTGCTATCTCTTCTAAATTGGATATTTTGAGTTTAAAGTACATTTGCTCTATCTTCCCAGACTTGTCTTAATTTATCAGTGAATCTTATATTCAATATTATCTCAATATTCAGTGAATTTTTTTAATTGAGTGTTTTCCACTAATTTTAAAGCTTTCATCTTCCATTGGTGATTGCATCCTTTTAGTTTTTAAAATTGACAATATTTTTTAGTAACCTTCATTTTGAATAATTGTTATTTGTTTTTCAATTCTTAATTCCCATATTCAAATTCTTTATTCAAAAATTCAAATTCTTTATTCAAAAAAAAAAAAAAAAATAAATAAATAATTATACAATCAAATGCATTCCAAAAATCAAATACAATATTGTTTCCTAATTTCTAATATGTGTCCCCTATAGGCTACCCTGTGTGGGGACACTTGAATATATATAATAAAATATTTATATACAAATTTA
This sequence comes from Nilaparvata lugens, assembly GCF_014356525.2. Classification (NCBI taxonomy): domain Eukaryota; kingdom Metazoa; phylum Arthropoda; class Insecta; order Hemiptera; family Delphacidae; genus Nilaparvata; species Nilaparvata lugens. Next base: position 44,948,500 of record NC_052504.1, on the reverse strand, counting down.
AATATTATATCATGAAGAACATAATAATTGAATATGGTATTATATTGAAATAAATCAATATGTCAATATTTATAATCATTCTTGCACACATTCATACGCACACACTCACATATGCGCACACATTCATACGCACACACATTCACACATGCGCACAAACACACACACACACACCACACACACACACACACACACCACACACACACACACACACACACAACACACACACACACACACACACACACACACACACACACACACCACACACACACACACACACTTACACAAAACTTAAAACTATGTACGGAGTGGTTGCTGTTTTTTTCATATTTAGTTCAATTTTATTCATAGTTAACGTTTCGTTTTTTTTTCAAAGTGCTGATGTAATTATACCATAAATGAATGCGTTTTGAAGAAAGATACAGTGATTGAAATTTGATACTGTCTTACTGTTTACGCATACCGGACGGGATTTGTGAGTTCAATGATCTTTGATTGGTGCAGTGTTCATGTCGTGTAATGTGTAAATTATACTAAATTTAGACCTATATTAATTTAGTAAAAAAATCATTCGGGTTGTCTAGTTGTAAAATGAATTTCTTGATTTCTTTTCTAAATAACTGACGCGACGTTATTTTCCTTGTTGTTACTGGAAGTGAATTGAATATTTTTATAGCTATGTATTTGAAGTGTCGTCTGGAATGTTCTAATCTTGGTTTTGGGAGGTTAATGTCCTGTGAATTCCTGAGGTTTATTCTTTCTCTCATCTGTTGAATATCGAAATTATTTTCAGCTAAATCCAGCAATGCTTTGAATAGAAAAGAATGTCTCACTGATAATATTGATAGTTCTCTGAAGAGCATCATTGAACTATATTGTTTAGGTTTATTACAAATTATTTTTAATATATGTTTCTGACCAGTAATCACAGGTTTAATATGAACATTGTATGCACTCCCATTTGGTTCTAGAACCAATAATTGCATGGTATAATTGTAACAATACTTCTTTTGGACATAACTGTCTGAGGTAATAGAACTTCCTTATGTATACAAATAACTCATTTTTTATCTTCTGTACATGATCTGACCAAGTGAGCCTACTATCCAATATGAGGCCCAGATATTTAACTGTACGTGCTTGTTTTATAGTTTCACAGTTACACAATATATTATTCACCTGTTGCGCACAATCTAATTTATGGAAGTAAATACTAGTTAACTCCTGATCCGTGTTTTGGAGATTAAATTGTATTATATTAGATTTGTCTGTGTTGATAGTTAATTTATTTTCGCAAAACCACCACCTAAGGTGCTTAAGATCCATTTCTAATTTATTTTTAAGTTCTTGATTTGTTTTGGCCGAATAAAATATAACTGTATTGTCTGCACAAGATGTAATCTTTCCCTGTAAGTCACCATCCGTCAAATCGTTAATAAAGACCAGGAATAAAGTACTTGATAACACTGATCCTTGAGGAATACCTATGGTAATGTCCCCGGGTTCACTCAACGTATCGTTAATTCTGACCCTTTGACTCCTATTAGATAGGTAGCATCTTAACCAATCATTGGCAATTCCTCTTACTCCTGATAAATCAAGTTTTTTTAGAAGCATGTTTTTATCAATTGCATCATATGCTTTAGATATATCAAGAAACAGAGCTGCACATTTATTATTAACACTAAAACTGTCATTTATTTTTGAAATGAGATTTTTAATTGCCGCTTCTGTACTTCTTCCTTCACGGAAACCATATTGGTTATCACTAAAAAAGTTATTATTTTTATAAAAGTTTTCAAGTCTAATCTTGAATATTTTTTCTAAAATCTTGGAAAAAATCGGTAAAAGTGAAATTGGGCGGAACTGATCTATGTTTTTACAATTTGGCTTTTTAGGAATAGGTATAACTACGCTGTGTTTGAACATGCTTGGGAATTTTCCTTTGGCAATACTCAGGTTAATTAGATCGGTTAATTTGTTCAAATAATTCATGTAAGTTTTTTTAATCATGCTTGTGCTTATCCCATCTACACCTGGCGAAGATTTATTTTTCAATTTTCTTATTGTACTTGCTACTTCCTCCGGATTTGTAGGGTAGAGAAAAATTGAATTTGTTGGAGAATTGTATGGAAACCTTATTTTTGATATTCTAGCAGACTCTTCCCTGGTTTGCAATGTGGTTTGTTCTAATTCATCATTCATTTTATTCACAACATTTAGAAAATAAGAATTGAACGAATTAGAAATTTTATTACTATCATGTATGCTATTTCCCTGCTCATCAACAATCAGTTTTAGTGGTTCTTTATTTTTTTTCAATCCTATTAACGCGTCAATTGTTTTCCACGTCTTTCTAATGTTTCCCTGGCTTTCTCTAAACAGTTTTGAATAATAATATTGTTTTCTTTCTCTCAGTTCATTACGTAAGTTATTTTTGAATGTATTGTATATTTGTTTTAAGTCGTCATTATTAGGTTGTTTGATAACATTCTTGTATAACTCATTTCTTAAGTTTATTTGCTTGATCAGATAACTATTTATCCATGGCGACCTATATTTCTGTGTCAAGTTATTTTCTAAAAGAAGATTTTCTTGTGAATCTTTGATAGCGCTTTTTAAAATGTCAATGAAAATTTTCCCATCCCTCATCAACTGATACTGCTGGTATTTCTCTATCCCAATCAATCGATGATAAAATATTATTCAACTTCCGGTAATTGATTAGGCATATTTTTTTATAATTTGTATCTGCTTCTTCGTTGGATCTCTTCAATCCTTCAACTTTAAGTATGATTGTACTGTGATCAGTTATATCTAATGTATTTTATATGTATGTAATCCATATTAATGTATTTTCATTTTGATTTCTAAAAGTTTAAATAGTCTCAAACTCGTTCAATTATTTTGGTTATCTATAAAGTATTTAATATCATGATTTCAAATTCATATTGACTTATTGTAAATCAATCTTTAAATATTTCAAAGTATTAAAAGTGTTTAAACATCACTCCTTTATCTTGTTATTATTTAAATTCAAGCAAGCAATTAGAACCATTCTTTTGTTTGTATTCCATTAATATTGTATTTTTATTTAGTTTCCTTTGTGCCAGTTCAGTCTCTTGATCCTTGCACCTTTGCAGATCTTGTCCTTTGTATCGATTATTAGCTTAACTTTGTGACTACTGTTTGTTCAGCTTATCCATTCTAAATTGTAGAACTTTGGTAATCATTCATCATTTGTTTGATTTTGAACTTTCTTTTTTCTTATAAAACTTTTCATTACAAATTTTGCAAATTCAATTTTTGATTACTCTTGTATTTGTTACTTGAGCACTTTTCAATTTGAGCATTTTAATTGTGATTTTTCAATATTCAGTAGCTTTCATTATTCATCAAGCCTGTTGTTTAAATTTGTTTTTTTAATCGTTCACTGTTCTAAAATTCTCATTGCTCTCCCAGTTATTTTGCACTACAAACATTTTAATTAAATTTGTGATTATATCCAACCTTTCATTTGGTATTTTTTATTTCAATCTCAATCCTGAGTTACCATTTGCTGTACATGCCAATTTGCTTTCATTCAATACATATTATGTAAGCACATTGGATCTTTCCTCCTTTCAAATTTATATGTGGATTTTGTTGGTCTCTGATTACTTTACTAAATTTCATAACCTACAAATTCACCCCTTTATACAGTTCACTCTTTTGCTTGGACAAATTTCACATATAAAGCTGATACTGTGGGCCGGATTTTTCTGAGCCGTGTGCACTTCAATAACTACTAGAGTTCCCTTGCAATTTTTCAGTATTGTATCAATTTTTATGCCAAATGAGAGGTTCAATCATTTCTCTATAAACCATGTCAAATTTGTTGTTATTACATCTACACCTGTTTAATGCACTGTGTAATGTTTTTCATGCCTAATCAATCTGCTGTGACCTGTACTACAACTGTCTGGCTACCTCGCTGTGATTGATGACTGGATTCAACTCGCCCAGATTCGGCTATTACAATCTAAGCCAAGATCGTCGACCAGC